>NC_040879.1:48995898-49107669 GCF_003676215.2 Rhopalosiphum maidis
AAAACATATTATGCTTTTGTGGATATTATCATTTTAGGGCGAGTTAAAAATATGTAAAATATTAAAACTTCAAAATGTTCATTGTTCAATATTCATAACACACTTTAAAATAATAATATCAAATAAAAAACATATGTATTTTCTAGCTAGATATTCTTACCTTTAAACTTTCATAAGGGTAGGTGAATTTACTCTAATATTAAAGCTATCAGTTTCTTAATATATTCTGCTAAACGCAAATTCGTTATGATGTACGTTTACTAAGACAGAGGACATTGCATGCGGGTATGGCGTAACTCTTATAATAATATAGACAATTATTTCTTGGATCATGTTAATGAGAAGAGGGTATAATTTTTTATCTATTACTCCGCCTCCAACCCGAAAATCACAATAAAATAAATAAAAATGTTGTGTCATTAGTTTTTCATCCTTAAAACTATTGTGGGTACGTGTAATTTAATTAAATTTATAAATGTATGCATACAATCTATATGAAAACAAAAATGTAAACATTATACGAAAAAGCTAACCGCTATAGATGCTTATTATAATATATTATAATTTAGAGCTCATGTCGTGAATGTATTATGCTATTTTCATAAATTTGATACTCTGAATAGTCAGAATTAAAGTTAACGTCTAAAGTTTTAGATCGTTTGTTTTATAGCTGCTATTTTCATTAATTACAATTTCGATTAATGCATTTTGTACATAATTGGGTATAATTATCTAGAAACCAAATTATTGCTCAAATTGGAATATCATTGTAGATATTTAAAGGGCGAATATATTATACTTTCATTATGCATACATTCATTAACTTTTATTATTAAGTATTTCCAAAACTTGTTTAAATTATGATTAAAAATTAATAATACTATAATTATTATTATTTTAATTAGTATCACTCCAATAAGTAAATCGAAAACAGAATTTTTTTATTTTCATTTCTAATATACTAATTTATTATTAATTTTAATAGGTACAAAGATACATGTATTTTTATTTATTAGGTAACATGTAATCACAGGATATCTTAGGAACAACAATATCAAAATGTTTTTTTAATTAAATACATTTCAATAACAATGCATTTTATTTAATTTAATTTATAAAAATGTCTACTGAACTAAAACTAAAAACAAAAAAAAAAGATATCGCTCTGCTGAATAGTAGAGATGGAGTTGAGTAGGTCACTATAATGGATTTGTTAAATTTGAATGTAATAACAGGTATCATTCTATACGAAAAACGATTCTGAACGGAGATGATTTCTCAGTCTAGGATAATTAGTAGTAATTATATTATATCCCATATTTAAAGAATAAATTGTAATATATCGTTATTTTAATTGATTTCGTAAAAAAATTAATTTCATACGCTAATAATTTTTTTTCTGTATTGAAGCTGGAAATTTTTGTACAGTTATTTGAAGGAAAACTTATGGTTGACCTTGTATTGCGTTTTTTAACCTTAGGTATAAATCACAAAAGTATTATGAATTTTCAACTTAAAAATTCATTGCAAATTATCGCGATTTTGATATATTTCTAAACATTTGAACATTAAATGCTTATAAACAAAAATTGTGACTAACGATTTATGATTTTTTTTTTTTTTTACCACGATTAGAACAACTTATAATAAACCTTGTTTTAAATTTTAAAGATTTCGGGTTAGGGGGCTCCGGACCCCCCAGTTACGGACTTGATTGTTGATAGAATAACATGTGAGGGTATTCAGTATATTTTACTCGAGGTTATTTGAGAGGAAATGGTATAAAAAAAAGGTAAATTTTAGGACAATTATCAGTACATGCACGGAATTATCTGCGTACCGGACTTTTATCGAAGTAGTAGTCCGTTGATACTTTACGGTATGTTTTAATGATATGCCTTTCAATATTGAACAGTTAACCGCATATCGTTACATTTCAATTTCTTACTTGAAAATCCCGGTAAGTACATTAAATAGTAGTAATAAATTTAGGTGCATATTATAATATATGGTGTGCCAGCCTTTGAAATTAAAATGTTAGGAGTTACGTTAGTATCTTCACCATTACCAGAAAATTACAATATTACACGATAGTTTATTAAGAACTATTTAATTTAGTCGATACCTTTAGGTGTAAAAATCAAAAACCATTATAACTTCAAAAACATATTCAGGTTAAGTCATTTATTATTTTTTTTTTGAATTTAAATATATTTTATTATGAAATAATTTTGAATTTAGGTATAAATTATGAGCTTATGTATTATGTTACTTAAAAAACGTATCTAATATTTTGAAACACGTCGTCCTATAACGTTATGCATTTACATCATTCGTTTTATAACATATTATTTTCTTTGATTAAAATAATGATAAATTAATTTTGTTTGTAATTAAATATAATTTTTTTAAACCCAAAGTTTAATTCTAATCGAAATGATAGTCACATTTACTACTGTATATATTTTACATTCAAAAAGCCACTATAATATGTTTATTTTATGACTCATAATTGTATGGCTATGATTAATTTTATTTTATTTATTTTATCAAAATAGTACATATTTGTAATGAAACTATAAACTTATTGGGCACTGATTATTATCAAAAATCTAATTTTCATGTAATCAGAAAAATTATTTCGATAATGATTAACTAATAAATGCACAAATGTGTAATTGTTAACTTCAAATACTAGTCAATGTCAAATCACGTCGTTATTATTGACATTTAAATAAGTTATATATAAACCTCGATATGACCATACGATTGATCTTATAGTGTGTTAGCCGACAGCTGTAACGTTTATTTGAGACAATAATAGTGTGTTAAGTATTTTTCATTTTTTTTTCGACGAAAGCAGCGACGTGGCGGTTTTTAGGTATATCATCTAAATATTTAGAAGAAATATACTACTCACTATAGGATTATATTTATTATTATTATTATTATTATTGTATGATGTTTTAGCAAAATTGGAGTTTTTGAGTATTGATCAGAAGCTTACGTTCGTGTACCTTTTGCAGTCAACACGTTTCAATCTGTAAGTTTACACTTTTTTAATATGTTCTAATAAATTATTAAACTACAATGTACTACAAAAATATTTCTATAACGCGATATATATTTATAGACAAGTGTTAATGATCTTATATTTTTGAATTTTTTTTTTATTCCGATTAAAACTATAGTTTATATTGTTCGTATATGTTTCTCGGTCCCCTTCAAATCGAAAATAATATCAATTTTTTATTTTTTTTTTGTATATAATATCTTAATTATTCAGTATAACAATTTGAAAATGAATTGGTATTCGTCATACATTTATACTACCCAAAAAAACAGCCGAGTATATTTACACTTTTGCTTGGTTATTTCAAACTCCTAGAAAAATCACAAGTCGCAACCAGTTTTATCCAAGTATTATAATGTCTTAGGCATAATTATACTAACTATTTAAATATAAACCAAACATATCCATTGTCTATTTGTACAACAGAATCAGTTACGATCTGTTTTTTGTGATTAACTATAACTTACTCGTAAACAATATACTTAAGTTGAAAATAAATATTGTAACGATTTTATCATTTTGTTTTAGATAATCAGCATGGCATCAAGACCCAATCAAAATCAAGCATCTTCCTCACGAGATAAAGATAATAAAAAAAATACTAGCAAACAACAGGTAGAATTTGTTACTGTTGCAAAGCATAAAGTGCAATATCCAAAACCGACTGCGCTGGTGTCACCTCAAAAGCGCAGTGACATAAAATCGATGTTTCCCAAACCGTCTAGTCGTCAAGATTAGTATTTAAGACTTCCATCAATATGTTGTAAATATTTTTTTATTTTATTATACTAAGTTAAGTTCCTCATTTTTTCACCAAATATGATAACATAATAAAATGTGGCTAATATAATGTAAAAAATAATAAAATTATTATTATTTTAATTTAGTTGATTTATTTTAATATAAAATAAGAAATACCTATATATTAAAACCTCATAATACCAAGAAAAAATATTTATTTTATAAATACTATATTAGATATATTAGAACTATATAGTTAACGTATAAAACTTTAACGTGTGTTTTGTTTGGTAGTACCTTTTTATATTTTATATAAAAATAATAATTAAATAAATATTTTAATAATTTTGTTCAAATCTTTGTATTGTTATTTGTGTGTCGTTATGTAGTTTGGTTTACTAGTTACAGTAGACGTTATATACATACAAAGTTTATGTCAATTAGTTATGAATGGCGTTCATTTTCAACTCGATAATTAGTTTTAAAACGGATATATATATTAATGTACAACAGTCGTAATCATATTTATTTCTTTATAGTTAACTTTCAGAAAAAAATATGATAGCTAAAATCTAAAACATTTTTGTTTACTCTTTGTAACACTAGTAAGAAGTATAGATACTAAGAATAAATATTTAAAAATATAGTATAATACAGTGATTTTGTTATAACAAACGTCTTTAATAACACAATAGAATCAAGTAGTGAGAATCTGTGTAAATAAGCATGACTTAAAAAGCTCCTCAGTTTCCAACTATAAAGAATTAATGGTTTTGCCGATTAGGTTTTTGTATAAACAATTTTCTCTAAAAATATCAGTCTTGAAAATACATTTCAATAATGTAAAAAAAAATATCTTTTTATTTAATTCATAAAAATGCTATTGTTTCTAGGCATTCAGATAATATAAATTTCTTGTGAGAAAATATAATTTCACCAAAAACAGGTTAATCCAAAATACGTATGTAATCGAATCTTTAAAACGTATAATAAATTTTAATAAACAGTTATGGATTTAAAATTCATAACAATATTATCAATCGTTATTGTTAATAAAAAAAATAATTACATTGTATTAAATAGGATAATAATTTATTATACTTTTATCTATAGTATATTATAATGGGTAAATGTATGTTCTTACACAAGACCTTGCAGGTAAAAAAAGTACTTATTTTAGTTTTATTTATAACCAGCTTTTCTTCAAGACCCAATCATCAATCGTTTTATTCGTGAGATCTATATCATTAAAAAATCAAGAGCATAAGTCAGACGAAATCAGTTTCAGTTAAAAAGTATAAAACGCGATCCCTTAAACCGGCTAATAAACCGATTGCGTTCTTGTCGCATCAAATGCGGAATATCAAACCGATGTTTCCCAAACCGCCTGGTTGTAGACTAGCATTTAAGTCTTTGATCATCATGTACATTTCAATAATCTCAACCATTTTTTATGACTTCAAACATTTAATTAGGTATTAAAAAAAAAATTATTGTTTTTGAATTACAGCTGATCGTTGAGATTTATAAATTATTATACGATGTTGTTAATTTGTTAAATATTAGTTATAATCAGATAAAATTACATTAAAAATAAGAAATAATTTTTATTTTATTATAGGAACTCAGAGGAGTTCATCATATTTTCACTACATATGCCAACACATATGAATTGTGGCTAATAAAATGTTAAAAATATATAAATAAATATATGGTGTTGATATTATTGACATTCATTTGAATAATTTTTTAAGTAATGTAATTATAATTGTTCTTTATGATATAAGCCTATTATTATATAAACAACCTTTTTGTATCAGTCTGCTATTTTTAAATTGTTGAAAACCCAAACAATATTATGTATGAGAACTATGAAAAAGGCATAACTCATTGGATTTTTTTCTGTCTAAAAAAATCATGGACTCTACTACAAGGCAGCATAAGAATTTTTTAAATGTTCTAAAACACATTTTTATTTTATCCCCTAAATTTCAATAAGAAGTTATATCATGTTTACTTGATTGTATGTTTTTTATGATTAAAAATTGTATTACACAAAGTTTTAAATTCTAGAAAAGTAGATTCTTATTATCTGCGAATAAAATCAAATCCATTTCTAAAACAGTATATTTCAAAATATTTGTTATTAAAAGTTATTTTATTTTGGTAAAATTTTACTACACCATTTTAAGGTCATTGCATTAAAATCATTTTTTTGTTGAGTTTAATCATAATAATTGGATTTTGTTAACAGTTATAAAATTATATATTTTTATATATTATTATTTATTTATATTAAGTTCTATTGATTGAAGAAGGAAGTCCATAAGCATAAGTGCTAGATTTTTCTTTTTTAAACATTGTTTTTTCATTTGGATTTGATAATTTTAAGACTATGTGTGTAGTACGTAATATTGAATATTTTAGGGTCTGTACCAAGGTATAATATACAAAGAACGTTGTCGTTGTGCAATTAATGGTTTTACGCATCTACTAATGTCTTATGTTAACAAACAAAAATTTTAAATTTTCTATAAAAAAAATAATAGCAAACGCCAATTCGGTATGTCATCAAAATACAAACATCAATCGTCTTCTTCACGGGATTATGATCAAAAAAGATATAAGAGCAAGTCAGATGGAATCGGATACAGTGAAAGAGTATAAAGCGCAATCTCGGAAACCGGCTAATAAACCGATTGCATTCGTGTCGTCCCGAAATATCAAACCGATGGTTCCCAAACACAGAGCTCCTGATAACAATAATTTAAGGTGTGTTTCCTTTTTATAAACTTATTACATAGAAATAAAAAAAAATGTTTTAAAACTCTGTTGTTGTTTTATTTTTTTTTAAAAGTAGATAGTATATATTTTTAAATATTATAAATATTTATAATAATTGCGTCAGTTTAATTGTGAATTTATGTCGATTAAATTAAAATTACGAAATATGTATGTGCAATGAATATAAAATAAAATATATGTTATAGTAAAAATGTCATATTCCACTAAAACATATATTTTGTTATAACTTATGACAAAATAACGAATTTGGTCCAAATTTTAACTTCAAATCTCTATAAAAAGAATCGTTAATTCTAGTTATGGCTACAATAAAATCTTATCAACATTTTTGCAAAACAAATTGATTTTGTTTTAAATAATTTGTATAAAAATTCAAATTGTTTCGTATTCTTTCCTTGGTTTGTTCGCAATCCAGTCCATATGTAGAATATCAAAGTATTTTTTCTTATATACTTACAATCAAAAAATATATATATATATACAATAAATAAATATATTCACCACTAAGAATCTAAATAATTAAATAAAAAAAAATTATGATTTATAGCATATATTATGATTAACATTTGAAAGTTGAACTCAATTAGATTACCGAAATGTTAATGTTTATTAAAATAACTGTCTATAAGAATCATGATAACTAATAAGTTAGGCCCTAATTAGAATACACGTCATAATATATATTCATATTTTATAATTGTAATATATATTACAAATTAATGGTTATTCGTGATTGTTTATGAATATTATTAATAATTATAATATTGGAACTTGCAACATTATTCTGTTACCTAAACAAATCATAATAATAGTATAGTACACAATAACATTGCATTATATGGTCATAGATTTTATTAATTTTTCATCACAGCGATCTAAAATAATATTTATAAATACATTTAATATGATAAAATCGTCATATATATTTATTATATATTATTTATATTCATCATATTATATTATGTGTTAAACAGTTATTACTAAATAATATATAGAGCCTATCCTTCATTGGGACTTGCTAAATATGTCAATTTTATTTAATAATCGTTGATCATGAGATTTAAAAATAATATCATACAAATTAATATAAAAAAAAAACAATTAGTTGCAGAACTATAATTTTTAATATAATCGGTTAAAATACCATCGCGATACATGTACACGAAGTGTCAATTAATTGGTTAATATAGAGGGTCAATAAATAGTCTACATAAATTATATTTAAGTAATTAGTAATTACATATTTCGTAGTATTTATCGTTGATTTGTTCTTAAGATAATTTTTTTTTTCTAATTTATCGACGAGGAAATAAAAATCAATTCAATCTCAGTATAATAATATAAAGGTCATGGATTATTATAACTTTAATTCAATTAATGCATTTCGTACATATTTGATTATAATTATCTAAAACGTAATTGTTGCTTAAATTGGAATATCACTGTAGATAATTAAAGGGCAAATATTTTAAGCTTTCATTATAGTTTTATTTAATGGTTTTTATTATTATAATGATAGACATTAACATTTATTATTAAGTATTTCCAAAACTTATTTAAATTATGATTAAAAATTAATAATACTATAATTATTATTATTTTAATTAGTATCACTCCAATAAGTAAATCGAAACAGAATTTTTTTATTTTCATTTCTAATATACTAATTTATTATTAATTTTAATAGGTACAAAGATACATGTATTTTTAATTATTAGGTAACATGTAATCACAGAATATCTTAGGAACAACAATATCAAAATGTTTTTTTAATTAAATACATTTCAATAACAATGCATTTAATTTAATTTAATTTATAAAAATGTCTACTGAACTAAAACTAAAAACAAAAAAAAAAAGGTATT
This sequence comes from Rhopalosiphum maidis, assembly GCF_003676215.2. NCBI lineage: Eukaryota > Metazoa > Arthropoda > Insecta > Hemiptera > Aphididae > Rhopalosiphum > Rhopalosiphum maidis. Next base: position 49,004,383 of record NC_040879.1, read on the forward strand.
GCTCTGCGGAATAGTAGAGATGGAGATGAGTAGTTCACTATAATGGATTTGTTAAATTTGAATGTAATAACAGGTATCATTCTATACGAAAAAATAATTTAATAACAAATAATTAGTGATGAATTAAAATGACTGCCTGTTTTATATGTTTGTTTACTTAGGTTTGTCCCCTAATCTTATTAGGGAGAAAACCATGCATAGTCAATAAGATAACTATAGTCTGAACAATATCTTCTTCTTAAGTCCCTCTTCCAAAAGCGGAAGTTTGATGACCCATCAATTGACGTCAACAATTTCTTTCCAAAATTCACGGTTTTCTGGTGATTCTGACGGCCTCTCCCAGGGGATAGCCATTGATGGTTTTGATCTGTTCTATCCAACGCATTGGTGTTCTTCTACGGCTTCTTTTCCCTTCTATTTTTCTTACGATCGTCAGTTTCTTCAGGCTCGATCCATCCCTTCTTATGATGTGGCCAATGAACCTTAGGATCCTCTGCTTAAACACAACTGTCAATCTTGTTTCCACATTTAGCATGGCCAGAATTGAGAAGTTGCTGAACAATATACAATTATCAATATAATATAATTAATTTATAAAGATAATGAGATGACCAAATGGTGGTTAGTGGTGGTGATTGTGTGACTCAATCATCACTTGACACCTTGTGTGAATAAACTATTTACAATATTTTGGTTGTTAATTAAAGATGTACGTTCGAGTAATCGACGTATATAACAGTATAAAATATAAAGAGGGTGATTTGAATATAATAGCCAAACTTAAAATAATATAACTCAAGTCTAAAAACTCTTAAAATTAATTAATACTATTTTATATATCAATAAAGATTTACAATTGTTTTATGTACTTACATATTTAATAGGTAGAGCATTGTTGGTGGGGAAAAACAAATTTTGAGTGACCACTTTCCCACCTTTGCTACCATATAGTGTCGACCGTCTTTATCATTTTATGTGAAAAATGTCATATTCATCACTCACAACCACTTCTATTTTACAATAGATAATATATATGAAGTATATATCAAAAATTTTATCAACAAATAAAAACAATACTTTATACTTATTATGATTTATGTTATATATTTAAGATGTGTTGTATAATTTGTTAATTTAATTATACTAATATATTACTTTATCAGATTGATGAGTTATAACAACTTATTAATTACAAAATGAGTAATTAATACATAATATATCTTAATATTAATTACCATAATTAATTAGGTATTATAATGATCACATAACATTTTTACATGTATGCATTTTAAAACAAATTAAATTAATAAACTCTATGAATTTAATAGATAATTCATAAATATGCTGACACGTATGATACGCAACTTGGATTCTGGACTTAAAGTTACATAAAAACATAAACTTACAAATTTGCTATAGTAATCAAAGGTCCATTGACGCATTTCTTTTTTTTTTTTAATTTTAATGATAGCCCTCCCATTTTATGTTTTCTTGTCTTAAAAATAAATAACTAAAAGTAAATCTTTGTAGATTAAATGAAAGAGTAGAATAGGTAAGTTATTTGAATTATATAAATAAATAACTGGAATAATAGAGTTTGAACAACTCTCAAAGTGACAGACAAACCACCAACATCAGATGACTGATATTACAATATTTAAAAAAAAAGTAATATGGCGAACTTATTCCTGTCTGATATCAATTTTATTCAGGGAGGCTATTGGCCCTGAACACTCTGTACATATAGAGTTTATCCAACTTCTCATTTATAACTATAGATTTTAAATAATAAGTAGGTATTTTGGAATATTATTTTTGTATGTGTAGTATGTGTAGTGTATAACTTACATTTTATATCAAAATAATCTTGGTGTGAATAGACCAATAAATGGACATTAATTCAATACTTAATTATCAAAGGCAATCAACACATCAGTTATCAAAAATTTTACCAGAACAAATTTTTGTAGTACAAATTTTTGCAAGATTTGAGTAAGGTTATAACTAAGAAAAAATATTAACACTTAACATGTCAACAACTTTAGGTAATAAAATAAAAACAAAATGAACATTGAACATATTATATTATGTAATTAAATATAATTATCTTGAACCCAAAGTATAATTTTTATCGAAATGTTAGTTACATTTACTACTGTATATTTAATTGACATTCAAATAGCCAATATAATATGTTTATTTTATGACTCATAATTTTATGGCCATGATTAATTTGATCTTATTTATTTTATTAAATTAGTATAATTTTGTAATGATATTGTCACAGTACAATTGTAACTACGTATATTGGACATTGATTATTATCAAAAATCTAATTTTCGTGTAATCAGAAAAATTATTTCGATAATGATTGACTAAGACATGCACAAATGTGTAATTGTTATCTTTAAATACTAGTCAATCTACAATCACGTCGTTATTATTGACATTTAAATGAATTTTATAAAAACCTCGCTGATCGTACGATTGATCTTATAGTGTGTTAGCCGACAGCTGAAACGTTTGTCTGAAACAATCATAGTGTGTTAAGTGTTATTCAGTTCTTTTTTGGACGAAAGCAGCAACGCGGCGTTTTCTAGGTATATCATCTAAATATTTAGATCAAATATACTACTCATTTTATGATTATATTATTTAAGTATTATTAATATTGTATGATGTTTTAGCAGAATTGGATTTTTGGAATATCGACCAGCAGCTTACGTTCCTGTTTGTATTGCAGTCAACACGTTTCAATCTGTAAGTTAATATGTTAATATGTTTTAATAAGTTATTAAAATACAATGTACTTCAAAAGAATTTCTATTATGCGATATCTATTTATAGACTATGGTTAATTAATTTTTATTTACCATTTTTTTTTTTTATTCCGGTTAAAACTTTAGTTTTTATTATTCATATACGTTCTTCGGTCCCCTTAAAATCGTAAATAATATCAATTATTTATTTTGTATATCATATCTTAATTATTCAGTATTACAAATCGAAAATGAAATGGTGTTCGTTATAATTTTATACTACCCAAAAAAACAGCCGAGAATGTTTACACTTTTGGTTGGTTATTACAAACTCCTTGAGAATCATAAACCGCAAGCAGTCATATCCAAGTATTATAATGTCTTAGGCGTAATTATATTAACTATAAGAAATTAACTATTGAAAAATAAACCAAAAATATCCATTGTCTATTTGTACAACAGAATCAGTTACAATCTGTTTTTTGTGATTAATTATAACTTACTCGTAAAAAATATACGTAAGTTGAAATTAGTATTGTAACGATTTTATCATATTGTTTTAGATAATCAGAATGTCATCAAGACCCAATAACGATCAACCATCATCTTCGCAAAATCAGGATCATCAAAATAATAGTCAAAAGCGTCAATCCAGCATGGCATCAAGACCCAATAAAAAACAAGCATCTTCCTCACGAGATAAAGATAAGCAAAAAAATACTAGCAAACAACAGGTAGAATTTGTTACTGTTGCAAAGCATAAAGTGCAACATGCAAAACCGACTGCGCTGGTGTCACCTCAAAAGCGGAGTGACATAAAACCAATGTTTCCCAAACCATCTAGTCGTCAAGACTAGTATTTAAGACTTCCATCAATATGTTGTAAATAATTTTTATTGTATTATACTAAGATAAGTTCATTATTTGACAATATGTAAAATGTGTAACTGATATTATTTATATATATATATATAAAAATATAAATATATTATTATTTAAATTTAAATGATTTTTCTTTAATATAAAATAATAAATACCCGATATTTTAAAACCTCATAAATCCAAGAAAAAATAGGTATTTTATAATTAATTATGAGATATATTAGATGTATATAGTTGACGTATTATGGATAATTCAGTAGTGTATGAATAGGTTACTCCTGATAGCAAAAGTTTAAGGAATGTTTTGTTTGGTAGCACATTTTTATATTTTAATTAGAAATAAATAATATTTTAGAATTCTGTAGATGGTATATATCTCTAAGTATTATAAATAAACTTTGTGAATTTAACTGTGAATATACGTCGATAAAACGTATGAAATTGGTTGTACAAATTATTCGTATTGTTGTATTGTTATCTTCGTGTCGTTTGGTATATTTGTTACAGTATACGTCAAATGCGTACAATTTTAAGAACAGATATATATAAATGTACAATAGTCGTGATCATACTTATAACTATGGTATATTATAATGGGTAAATGTATCAAACCGATGCTTCCCAAACCGCCTAGTACGGTCGTAGACTAGCATTTAAGTCTTTGATCAAAATATATTTTGATATTGTTGTTCCTAAGATATTCTGTTATCGTATGTTACCTAATATTTAAAAATACGTGTATCTTGTTAAACATACTTATTTAAAATTGTTACAGTAATATTTCAGAAAACAATAATATTTTTTAAAGTTCTCATAGTTTGAAAAATATTTTGTACAAGAATCTAAATAAATAAAGAAAAAAAATATGATAATTTATAGCATACATTATGATTACCATTGAAAGTCTACCTCAATTAGATTAGCGAAATATTAATGTTTATTAATATATCTGTTATTTACATTTCTTCACAACAAAAAAAATCATTAAATTGTACAATTAATTGTATTTATTCGTATATTTTTTAACATTTTTACTTTGAATAAATTAACAATAATAGAAAAACAAAATACCAAACTTTGGTACACTTAATAAATACACAGTATTATAAAAATATATACATCGTGATGTATGTCGGACTGACCAGTATTTACCTAATTGTTCTGTGTGGATAAAATTATTTTTATTACATTTTTTCAGAATAAATTAACATAGTAATATATATTATTGTCAACGAAAAACCATATTAATTGTTATTGCATATCGTTATCCAGTAGATCCAATTGATCACCTGAAATTGAAACTAGGTGTTACAAATTAAACAGACAAAATAAATTTCTTTCGTGAAAATAGAATTACACCCAAACAGGTTAATCTAAAATACGTATGTAATTGTATCTATTAAATAAATAATAATAAGTTTTAACAAATAATTACCAATTTAAAATAAGAAATAATATTATTAATCTTTGCTGTTTATATAAAAAAAATTTACATAGCATAAAATCGAAAATAATTAGTAAGTAATATATAGTTATATATACCACTAAAGGACTTAAATCAATTAGTTTGAGCGTTTTAATTTTTGTTATAATCAGTTGAAACACCATCATGATACGTGTACTTTAAGTAAGTATCAATCATTTGTTAAATACAGCAGGCGATTTAATTACTACATATAAATTATATTTATCTATTAATTATATACTTTGTAGTTTTTTTTCTTAAGATAATTGTTTTTTTTTTTTTTTTAATTAATCGATGAAGAAATATAAATCAATACAATCTGAATAGCATATAAACTTGAAATAATATTATATAGGTCATAAATTATTATAACTTTAATTCCTGTACGACGTACGCCTGTGTCGAATAAATAATTTCAGTGTATTTACCCTGTCTTAAATTCTATTAAATATAAATAACTTATACTTCATAAACACAATAATTATTCATTGGTATGATTTTCCCGAAACTAAACGTCAAAGAAACCAAAATGTATCAGAAACTAATAATCTTATAAATGCACAGTATATTCATATTGCATATGGTTTTTCTTAAATCGACTAAGTATTTTATGTTTTAAATATATGGATGACTTGTACATTGGGTACATAATTATAAATTATAACCGGAGTCAGACTGATTTAAAATGTCTAACGTGCAATTTAGTAATTTATGAGCTCATGTTGTAAACGTATTATGCTATTTTCATAAATTTGATTCTCTGAATAGTCTGAATTAATCGACGTCTAAAGTTTTAAGTTGTTTGTTTTATAGCATATTTTTTTCATTAATTACAATTTCGATGAATGCATTTTGTACATAATAAATTAAAGTATAAATTACATAAGTTTTATAAATTTTCAAGTTCAAAATTCGTAAAAAAGATCGAGATTTTTATATATTTCGTAAACATTTGAACATAAAATACTTATAAACTAAAATTGTGACTAACGATTTTTGATTTTTTATTACCACGATAAGTACAACTTATAATATTAAATCTTATATTCTAAAGAGGTGGTAATAAGAACTTGAAAATATGAATTTTTTCAAATCATAATACATTTAAAATTACAACCGGAATGTTTCGTACGATCTACTGAAATTTTTCTACTGAATTTAAATATTTTTTCAGAATAAGGTCGGACCTTTTAACTAACTTTAATTTTGTCAAATCAATAAGTAAGTTTTCGTAAAATTCGTATAGTGAATTTATATTGTTATGGAATTATTGACATTTGCATGCGCGTACGAGAGTGGCAACCTATGATAATCCCAGCTGGAACCCGCTTTCATTTCACTTACACTAATTATCATTTATACCTAACACACAGATCTCGGGCTACTACGACGTGGTTATGAATTGCTAAAATGTTGTCCCTTAAATAAAAACCGTAGCAAGGCCGCTTAATGATTTTATTAATTTTTCATCACAGCTACTTAAAATAATATTTATAAATACATTTAATATGATATAATCGTCATATATATTAATTATATATTATTTATATTCATCATATTATATTATGTGTTAAACAGTGATTAGTAAACAATATATAGAGCCTATCCTTCATTGGGATTTGCTAAATATGTCAATTTTATATAATAATCGTTGATCAGGAGATTTAAAAATAATATCATACAAATTAATTTAAAAAAAAAATCGATTAGTTGCAGAACTATAATTTTTAATATAATCGGTTAAAATACCATCGCGATTCATGTACACGAAGTGTCAATTAATTGGTTAATATAGAGGGTCAATAAATAGTCTACATAAATTATATTTAAGTAATTAGTAATTACATATTTCGTAGTATTTATCGTTGATTTGTTCTTAAGATAATTTTTTTTTCTAATTAATCGACGAGAAAATATAAATTAATTCAATCTCAGTATAATATTATAAAGGTCATGGATTATTATAACTTTAATTCAATTAATGCATTTCGTACATATTTGATTATAATTATCTAAAACGTAATTGTTGCTTAAATTGGAATATCACTGTAGATAATTAAAGGGCAAATATTTTAAGCTTTCATTATAGTTTTATTTAATGGTTACCATAATTCATTAGGTATTATAATGACCACATAACATTTTTACATGTATGCATTTTAAAACAAATTAAATTAATAAACTCTATGAATTTAATAGATAATTCATAAATATGCTGACACCTATGATACGCAACTAGGATTCTGGACTTAAAGTTACATAAAAACATAAACTTACAAATTTGCTATAGTAATCAAAGGTCCATTGACGCATTTCTTTTTTTTTTTTAATTTTAATGATAGCCCTCCCATTTTATGTTTTCTTGTCTTAAAAATAAATAACTAAAAGTAAATCTTTGTAGATTAAATGAAAGAGTAGAATAGGTAAGTTATTTGAATTATATAAATAAATAACTGGAATAATAGAGTTTGAACAACTCTCAAAGTGACAGACAAACCACCAACATCAGATGACTGATATTACAATATTTAAAAAAAAAGTAATATGGCGAACTTATTCCTGTCTGATATCAATTTTATTCAGGGAGGCTATTGGCCCTGAACACTCTGTACATATAGAGTTTATCCAACTTCTCATTTATAACTATAGATTTTAAATAATAAGTAGGTATTTTGGAATATTATTTTTGTATGTGTAGTGTATAACTTACATTTTATATCAAAATAATCTTGGTGTGAATAGACCAATAAATGGACATTAATTCAATACTTAATTATCAAAGGCAATCAACACATCAGTTATCAAAAATTTTACCAGAACAAATTTTTGTAGTACAAATTTTTGCAAGATTTGAGTAAGGTTATAACTAAGAAAAAATATTAACACTTAACATGTCAACAACTTTAGGTAATAAAATAAAAATAAAATGAATATTGAACATACTATATTATGTAATTAAACATAATTATCTTGAGCCCCAAGTATAAATTTTATCGAAATGTTAGTTACACTTATTACTGAATACATATTTTACATTCCAATAGCTACTATAATATATTTATTGTATGATTCATCATTTTATGGCCATGATTAATATGATCTTATTTATTTCATCAAATTAGTATAAATTTGTAATGATATTGTCACAGAACAGTAATAATTACAAATATTGCACACTGATTATTTAAAAAAAATGTAATTTTCATGTAATCAGAAAAATTATTTCGATAATGTTTAACTAATACATGCACAAATGTGTAATTGTTATCTTCAAATACTAGTCAATCTCCAATCACGTCGTTATTATTGACATTTAAATAAGTTATATATAAACCTCAATATGACCATACGATTGATCTTATAGTGTTTTAGCCGACAGCTGAAACGTTTGTTTGAAACAATCATAGTGTGTTAAGTGTTATTTAGTTTTTTTTTGGACGAAAGCAGCAACGCGGCGTTTTCTAGGTATATCATCTAAATATTTAGATCAAATATACTACTCATTTTATGATTATATTATTTAAGTATTATTAATATTGTATGATGTTTTAGCAGAATTGGATTTTTGGAATATCGACCAGCAGCTTACGTTCGTGTCAGTATTGCTGTCCACATTGGTTTCAATCTGTAAGTTTTCACTCTGTTAATATGTTTTAATAAGTTATTAAAATACAATGTACTTCAAATGAATTTCTATTATGCGATATCTATTTATAGACTATGGTTAATTAATTTTTATTTACCATTTTTTTTTTTTATCCCGGTTAAAACTTTAGTTTATATTATTCATATACGTTCCTCGGTCCCCTTAAAATCGTAAATAATATCAATTATTTTTTTTGTATATCATATCTTAATTATTCAGTATTACAAATTTAAAATGAAATGGTATTCGTCATAATTTTATACTACCCAAAAAAACAGCCGAGAATATTTACACTTTTGGTTGGTTATTACAAACTCCTCGAGAATCACAAGTCGCAACCAGTCATATCCAAGTATTATAATGTCTTAGGCGTAATTATACTAACTATAAGAAATTATCCATTTGAAAATGAACCAAACATATTCATTGTCTATTTGTAAAACAGAATCAGTTACGATCTGTTTTTTCTGATTAACTATAACTTACTCGTAAAAAATATACGTAAGTTGAAATTAGTATTGTTACGATTTTATCATCTTGTTTTAGATAATCAGAATGTCATCAAGACCCAATCAACATCAAGCATCTTCCTCACGAGATAAAGATAATCAAAAAAATACTAGCAAACAACAGGTAGAATTTGTTACTGTTGAAAAGCATAAAGTGCAATATGCAAAACCGACTGCTCTGGTGTCACCTAAAAAGCGGAGTGACATAAAACCGATGTTTCCAAAACCGTCTAGTCGTCAAGACTAGTATTTAAGACTTCCATCAATATGTTGTAAATATTTTTTATTTTATTATACTAAGATAAGTTTTTCATATTTTCACTACATATGATAACATTATAAAATGTGGCTAATATAATATATAAATATATTATTATTTAAATTTAGTTGATTTGTTTTAGTATAAAATAATAAATACCTGATATTTTAAAACCTCATAAAATATATGTATTTTATAAATAAATATAAGATATATTATAAGTATATTGTTGACGTATTATGGATATTTCAGTAGTGAAGAAATAGGTTACTCCTGATAGCAAAACTTTAAGAAATGTTTTGTTTGGTATTACAATTTAATGTTTTAATGATAAATAAAAAATATTTTAGAATTCTGTAAAAAGTATAAATGTATAAGTATTATAAATATTTAAAAAAGTTTCGTCAATTTAACTGTGAATATACGTCAATAATACGTACGAAATTGGTTGTCGTATTTTTGTATCGTTAACTTCGTGTCGTTTGGTTTATTGGTTACAGTACAAGTCAAATGCGTACAATTTTAAGAACAGACATATTTAAATGTACAATAGTCGAGATCATACTTTAATCTATAGTATATTATAATCGGTTAATGTATGTTCTTACACAAGACCTTGCAGGTAAAAAAAGTACTTATTTTAGTTTTATTTATAACCAGCTTGTCTTCAAGACCCAATCATCAATCGTTTTATTCGTGAGATCTATATCATTAAAAAATCAAGAGCATAAGTCAGACGAAATCAGTTTCAGTTAAAAAGTATAAAACGCGATCCCTTAAACCGGCTAATAAACCGATTGCGTTCTTGTTGCATCAAATGCGGAATATCAAACCGATGTTTCCCATACCGCCTGGTCGTAGACTAGCATTTAAGTCTTTGATAACCATGTACATTTCAATAATCTCAACCATTTTTTATGACTTCAAACATTTAATTAGATATTAAAAAACAAATTATTGTTTTTAAATTAGAACTGATCATTGAGATTTATAAATTATTATACGATGTTGTAAATTTGTTAAATATTAGTCATAATCAGATAAAGTTACATTAAAAATAAGAAATAATTTTTATTTTATTGTAGGAACTCAGAGGTGTTCATCATACTTTCACTATATATGCCAACACATATGAATTATTTTAATATAATATAATACAAATAGTATATTATAAAACCACAAAAAACCAAGAACAAATATTTATTCTAGGAATAAATATGAAATATATTAGAGTTATATAGTTGTCATACAATGTATAATAGATATTTCAGTATTGAATGAATAGGTTGATCCTGAGAGCAAAACTTTAACGTTTAAAAAAAGGATTTATTATAAATTTAATATTTTTTTATAGTATATTATTCAATTACGTTATTTACTCCTTTTTAAGCATAATTTGTAAATACATTATAAACATCAATTTTTGTAGATTTAATAACTATTATTTTACCATTTAAGTTATTTAATTTATATAATTAACCTATTACATATACATTGTAGGTATCTATTGTGTTGATATTATTGACATTCATTTGAATATAAGTAATGTAATTATAATTGTTCTTTATGATATAAGCCCATTGTTATATAAACAACCTTGTTGAATCAGTCTGCCATTTTAAAATTGTTGAAAACACAAACAATATTATGAATGAGAACTATGAAAAAGGCACAACTCTTTGGTTTTTTTTCTGTCTAAAAAAATCATGGGCTCTACTATAAGGTAGCATAAGAATTTTTTAAATGTTCTAAAACACAACTTTATTTTATCCCCTAAATTTCAATAAGAAGTTATATCATGTTTACTTGTTTGTATGTTTTTTTATGATTAAAAATTGTATTACTTAAAGTTTTAAATTCTAGAAAAGTAGATTCTTATTACCTACGAATATAATCAAATACATTTATAAAACAGTATATTTCAAAATATTTGTTTTTGAAAGTTACTTTTTTTGGTAAAATTTTACTACACTATTTAAGGTCATTGCTTTAAGAATAAAAGGTTGAAATATAATTTATAGTACATCAATATGTTAATAATATATCAAAATTATTAAAATCATTTTGTTATTGAGTATAATCATAATAATTTAATTTTGTTAACAGTTATAAAATTATATATTCATATATATTGTTATTTAATTTATATTAAGTTCTAATGATTGAAGAAGCATAAGCATCAGTGCTAGTTTTTTTCTTTTTTAAACATTGTTTTTCATTTAAATTTGATAATTTTAAGACTATGTGTGTAGTACGAAAAATTGAATATTTTAGGGGCTGTACCAAGGTATAATATACAAAGAACGTTGTCGTTGTGCAATTAAGGGTTTTACGCATCTACCAAAGTCTAATGTTAACAAACAAAAATTTTAAATTTTCTAAAAAAAAATAATACCAAACACCAAACCACCATGTCATCAAAATACAATGATCAATCGTCTTCTTCACGGGATCAAGATCAAAAAAGATATAAGAGCAAAAGTCAGATGGAATCGGATACAGTGAAAGAGTATAAAGCACAATCTCCTAAACTGGCTAATAAACCGATTGCATTCGGGTCGCCCCGAAAGCGGGAAGATATCAAACCGATGTTTCCCAAACAAAGAGCTCCTGATAACAATACTTTAGGGTGTGTTTCCTTTTTATAAATTATTAAATAGAAATAAAAAAAAAATGTTTTAAAACTCTGTTGCTGTTTTATATTTTTTTTAAAAAGTAGATAGTATATAATTTTATAAATTATAAAATATTTATAATAATTGCGTCAGTTTAATTCTGAATTCACGTCGATTAAATGAAAATTACGAAATATGTATGTGCAATGAATATAAAATAAAATATATGTAATAGTAAAAATTTCATATTCTACTAAAACATATATTTTATTATAACTTATGACAAACTAATAAATTTGGTCCAAATTTTAACTTCAAATTTCTATAAAAAGAATCGTTAGTTCTAGTCATGGCTACAATAAAATCTTATGAACATTTTTCAAAACAAATTGATTTTGTTTAAAATAATTTGTATAAAAATTCAAATTGTTTCGTATATTTTCCTTTGTTTGTTCGCAATCCAATCCATATGTAGAACATCAAAGTATTTTTTCTTATATACCTACAATCAAAAAAAAAAAAATATATATATATATACAATAAATAAATATATTCACCACTAAGAATCTAAATAATTAAATTTTAAAAAATGATGGTTTATAGCATATATTATGATTAACATTTGAAAGTCGAACTAAATTAGATTACCGAAATATTAATGTTTATTAAAATAATTGTCTATAAGAATCATGATTACCACCAAGTTAGGTTGTAATTAGAATACACGTCATATGCGTAGAAAATTTATGACAATTACTTATGAATGGTAAAATTAATTTAACATCGGATATATATAATCGTACAAGAGTGGTTATCGTATTTATATCTATATAGTATATTAAAGGTTATATATAAAAGTTATCTATCACCGTACAGAAAAATTATTTATGATACCTAAAATCTTAAATATTTTTGTTTTCCCTTTGTACCACAATTTAGTTGTATAATATAAGAAAGAAATTAAAAAAAATAGTCTAATACAGTGATTTTGTTTCAGCAAACAGAAATCGAATACTTTTTTATATATAATTGTCATTGATTAGAGTAAATGTAAATAAAATAATAATTGCGAAAAAAATGTAATTAACTTAACTTCAATACATATATTGACATAAACTCCGATTACTCGTACTTACACCATAAATGAACAACCCAAATATTGTAAATAGTTTATTCATTCGCGGTGTGTAACCTTCTTCATTGCATTAAAAATCCATCGCGAGCCGATATCTAGTAAAGGAATAAAATTTATTATTTTATTAAGTACTGTAACGTGATCGGGGAATGACCAGTTAAATATGACATATCCAGGGAGAGTCCTAAGACTCTACAGATATAGTTTCCGTAGCCAGGGGTAGACTATAGGAATCTTAAATGTAATATAAATAACTAGGATTCTGTTTCAGGTGTTATTAACTTTTATTATATACTAAATACTTATAAATAATGCTACTCACGGTAATTATCTTCAATACTAAAAATGACCTTAACGTAGTCGTACGGACTCCTGCAATTCTTTATGTCTAAGGTGTACAATCTGACTGACTACCTTTACATTCAGTGGCTTGGCCATAGGCCTTACAAATATATGTGTGTGTTAATAATGCATTGGTCAGCAACAGAGTCCGTACGTATACATATAAGTGACAGGTAAAAACTTATTTAAAATTGTTACAGTAATATTTCAGAAAACAATAATATATTTTAAAGTTCTCATAGTTTGGAAAATATTTTGTAAAAGAATCTAAATAAATAAAGAAAAAAAATATGATAATTTATAGCATACATTATGATTACCATTAAAAGTCTACCTCAATTAGATTAGCGAAATATTAATGTTTATTAATATATCTGTTATTTACATTTCATCACAAAGACTTAAAAAAATATTTATAATTACATATAATATGATATAATTGTTGTATAACATGTAGGTACATAGAGTTTCAGTATTCAAATTAGATTATTATAACTTTAATTCCTGTACGACGTACGCCTGTGTCGAATAAATAATTTCAGTGTATTTACCCTGTCTTAAATTCTATTAAATATAAATAACGTATACTTCATAAACAAAATAATTATTCATTGGTATAATTTTGACCAATTGTAAAGTACTGCAGGTATAACATTATCAACAGTTACCAACAATAACGTTCTCTTAAAATAATATAGACAATTGTTTCTTGGATCATGTTTATGAGAAAGGGATATCCATTTTACCTATTACTCCAGATCCTTCTCAAACATCACAAAAAAATAAATAATAATGTTGGTATCAATAATATGGTTAATTAAAAAAGATAGACATACCAAAAAACATACTAAGGCCACACAAAAAGTACAATATGAAAGTGTTTTTCCCGAAACCAAACGTCAAAGAAACCAAAATGTATCAGAAACTAATAATCTTATAAATGCACAGTATATTCATATTGCATATGGTTTTTCTTAAATCGACTAAGTATTTTATGTTTTAAATATATTGATGACTTGTACATTGGGTACATAAATAAATTATAACCAGGGTCAGACTGATTTAAAATGTCTACCGTGCAATTTAGTAATTTATGAACTCATGTTGTAAACGTATTATGCTATGTTCATAAATTTGATTCTCTGAATAGTCTGAATTAATCGACGTCTAAAGTTTTAAGTTGTTTGTTTTATAGCATATTTTTTTCATTAATTACAATTTCGATGAATGCATTTTGTACATAATAAATTAAAGTATAAATTACAAAAGTTTTATAAATTTTCAAGTTCAAAATTCGTTGCAAAAGATCGAGATTTTGATATATTTCGTAAACATTTGAACATAAAATACTTATAAACTAAAATTGTGACTAACGATTTTTGATTTTTTATTACCACGATAAGTACAACTTATAATATTAAATCTTATATTCTAAAGAAGTGGTAATAAGAACTTGAAAATATGAATTTTTTCAAATCATAATACATTTAAAATTACAACCGGAATGTTTCGTACGATCTACTGACATTTTTCTACTGAATTTAAATATTTTTTCAGAATTAAGATCGGACCCTATTGATTAACTTTAATTTTGTCAAATCAATAAGTAAGTTTTCGTAAAATTCGTATAGTGAATTTATATTGTTATGGAATTATTGACATTTGCATGCGCGTACGAGAGTGGCAACCTATGATAATCCCAGCTGGAACCCGCTTGCATTTCACTTACACTAATAATCATTTACACCTAACACACAGAACTCGGGCGGCTAAGACGTGGTTATGAATTGCTAAAATGTCGACCCTTAAATAAAAACCGTAGCGAGGCCGCTTAATGATTTTATTAATTTTTCATCACAGCTACTTAAAATAATATTTATAAATACATTTAATATGATATAATCGTCATATATATTTATTATATATTATTTATATTCATCATATTATATTATGTGTTAAACAGTGATTAGTAAATAATATATAGAGCCTATCCCTCATTGGGATTTGCTAAATATGTCAATTTTATATAATAATCGTTGATCATGAGATTTAAAAATAATATCATACAAATTAATTTAAAAAAAAAATCGATTAGTTGCAGAACTATAATTTTTAATATAATCGGTTAAAATACCATCGCGATACATGTACACGAAGTGTCAATTAATTGGTTAATATAAAGGGTCAATAAATAGTCTACATAAATTATATTTAAGTAATTAGTAATTACATATTTCGTAGTATTTATCGTTGATTTGTTCTTAAGATAATTTTTTTTTCTAATTAATCGACGAGAAAATATAAATTAATTCAATCTCAGTATAATAATATAAAGGTCATGGATTATTATAACTTTAATTCAATTAATGCATTTCGTACATATTTGATTATAATTATCTAAAACGTAATTGTTGCTTAAATTGGAATATCACTGTAGATAATTAAAGGGCAAATATTTTAAGCTTTCATTATAGTTTTATTTAATGGTTACCATAATTCATTAGGTATTATAATAACCACATAACATTTTTACATGAATGCATTTTAAAACAAATTAAATTATCAATTTCTATGAATTTAATAGATAATTCATAAATATGCTGACACCTATGATACGCAACTAGGATTCTGGACTTAAAGTTACATAAAAACTTAAACTTACATACTTCCTAAAGTAATTAAAGGTCCATTCACGCATTTTTTTTTTTTTTTTAATTTTAATGATAGCCCTCCCATTTTATGTTTTCTTTTCATAAAAAATAAATAACTAAAAGTAAATCAATGTAGATTAAAAGAAAGAGTAGAATAAGTAAGTTATTTGAATTATATAAATAAATAACTGGAATAATATAGTTTGAACAACTCTTAAAGTGACAGACAAAACACCAACATCAGATGACTGATATTACAATATTTTTAAAGCAAGTAATATGAGGAACTTATCCCTGTCTTATATCAATTTTATTCATGGAGGATATTGGCCCTGAACACTCTGTACATATAGAATATACCCAACATCTCATTTATAACTATAGATTTTAAATAATACGTAGGTATTTTGGAATAAAATTTTTGTATGTGTAGTGTATAACTTACATTTTATAATAAAAATTGTCTTGTGTGTGAATAGACAAATAAATGGACATTAATTCAATACTTATTTATCAAATGCAATCAACACATTAGTTATCAAAAATGTTACAAGAACAAATTTCTTTAGTGCAAATTTTTGCAAGATTTGAGTATGGTCATAACTAAGAAAAAATATTAACACTTAACATGTCAACAACTTTAGGTAATTAAATAAAAATAAAATGAACATTGAACATATTATATTATGTAATTAAATATAATTATCTTGAACCCCAAGTATAAATTTTATCGAAATGTTAGTTACACTTATTACTGTAAATATATTTTACATTCAAATAGCCACTATGATATATTTATTGTATGACTCATCATTTTATGGCCATGATTAATATGATCTTATTTATTTCATCAAATTAGTATAAATTTGTAATGATATTGTCACAGAACAGTAATAACTACAAATATTGCACACTGAATAGTTTTAAAAAATTTAAATTTCATGTAATCAGAAAAATTATTTCAATGATGATTGACTAATACATGCTCAAATGTGTAATTGTTATCTTTAAATACTAGTCAATCTTCAATCAAGTAATTGTTACTGACTTTTGAATAGCTTTTATACATAATTAATAATATAGTATGATGAATTAGTAGAATTGGTTGTTTTGAGTATCGACCAGCAGATTGCGTTCATGTCCCTTTGACAGTCTACAGTCAACACTCGTTTCAATGTGTAAGTTTACTTTCTGTTATAATATATTATAATTAATTATTAAAATACAATATCCGACGAAAATATGTCTATTACGCGATATATATATATAAATATATATATATTTAGACAACTGTTAATTAATTTATATTTTCGAATTATTTTTTTCAATTCCGAAAATAAACAGTAGTTTTAATTGCCCGTATACGTTATCGGTCACTCAAATCGTAAATAATAAAAATTTTAATTATTTTTTGTTTATCATAGCCTTATTATTCAGCATTACGATTTGTCATTATTTTATGCTACGAAATACCATCCGAGAATATTTATACTGGTTGGTGTCGAATGTTATTACAAACTCCTCGAGGATCACAAGTCACAACCAGCCATATCCAAATATTATAATATCTTTGGCAAAACTATACTAACCATGAGAAAAAATTTTTTGATTTGTAAAAAATAAACCAAATAGATATATCGTTGGCTAAGATTTCTGATCGTATTTCTGATTGTCGTATACTCGTATACAATATGCTCAAGATAATAAAAAACAAATATTGTTATTATTTATCATCTTCTTCACAAGATAAAATAATCCAAGAAATACAAGCAAACAAAAGGTAGAATTTGTTACTGTTGAAAAAATTAATAATAATAATATTTATATTTATATTTATTTATTTATTTATTTTTTTATTATTTTATTATAATATTTATATTTTTTTTTTATAATATTTTACTTTTTTTAAAAGCATAAAGTGCAATATGCAAAACAGACTGTGCTCGTGTATCTAATATTTTGAAATACGTCGTCCTATAACGTTATACAACTACATAATTCGTTTTATAACATATTATTTTCTTCGAATAAAATAACGATAAATTAATTTTGTATGTAATTAAATATAATTTTTTTAAACTAAAAGTTTAATTCTAATCGAAATGATAGTCACACTTACTACTGTATATATTTTACATTCAAATAGCCACTATAATATATTTATTTTGTGATTCATAATTGTATAGCTATGATTAATCTGATTTTATTTATTTTATCAAAATAGTACATATTTGTAATGAAACTATAAATTTATTGGGAACTGATTATTATCAAAAATCTAATTTTCATGTAATCAGAAAAATTATTTCGATAATGATTAACTAATAATGTACCAATGTGTATTGTTATCTACAAATACTAGTCATTCTCCAATCACATTGTGATTGTTGACATTTAAACAAGTTTTATATAAACCTCGATATGACCATACGATTGATCTTATAGTGTGTTAGCCGACTGCTGAAACGTTTGTTTGAAACAATCATAGTGTGTTAAGTGTTATTCAGTTTTTTTTTTGGACGAAAGCAGCGATCCGACGTTTTTTAGGTATATCATCTAAATGTTTAGATGAAATATACTACTCACTATTGGATTATATTTATTATTATTATTATTATTGTATGATGTTTTAGCAGACGTGGATTTTTGGAATATCGACCAGCAGCTTACGTTCGTGTCTGTATTGCTGCCCACATTGGTTTCAATCTGTAAATTTAAACTCTGTTAATATGTTTTAATAAGTTATTAAAATACAATGTACTTCAAAAATATTTCTATTATGCGATACTAATTATACACTATTGTCAATTAATTTTTATTCCGATTAAAATTGTAGTTTATATTGTTCGTATTCGTTTCTCGGTCCCCTTCAAATCATAAATAATGTCAATTTTTTTTTTTTTGTATATAATATCTTAATTATTCAATATTACAAATTTAAAATGAAATAGTATTCGTATTAGTATAAAATTATACTACCCAAAAAAACAGCCGAGAATATTTACACTTTTGGTTCGTTATTACAAACTCCTTGAGAATCATAAATCGCAAGCAGTCATATCCAAGTATTATAATGTCTTAGGAGTAATTATACTGACTATAACAAATTAACTATTCAAAAATAAACCAAACATATTCATTGTCTATTTGTACAACAGAATCAGTTACGATCCGTTTTTTGTGATTATTATAACTATATATAATTATAACTTACTCGTAAACAATATACGTAATTTCAAAATAAATATTGCAACGATTTTATCATTTTGTTTTAGATAATCAGAATGTCATCAAGACCCAATAACGATCAACCATCATCTTCGCAAAATCAGGATCATCAAAATAATATGAGCAAGCGTCAATCCAGCATGGCATTAAGACCCAATAAAAATCAAACATCTTCCTCACGAGATAAAAATAATAAAAAAAATACTAGCAAACAACAGGTAGAATTTGTTACTGTTCCACAGCATAAAGTGCAATATGCAAAACCGACTGCGCTGGTGTCACCTCAAAAGCGGAGTGACATAAAACCAATGTTTCCCAAACCGTCTAGTCGTCAAGATTAGTATTTAAGACTTCCATCAATATGTTGTAAATATTTTTTTATTTTATTATACCAAGTTAAGTTCCTCATATTTTCACCAAATATGATAACATAATAAAATGTGGCTAATATAATGTAAAAAATAATAAAATTATTATTATTTTAATTTAGTTGATTTATTTTAATATAAAATAAGAAATACCTATATATTAAAACCTCATAATACCAAGAAAAAATATTTATTTTATAAATACTATATTAGATATATTAGAACTATATAGTTAACGTATAAAACTTTAACGTGTGTTTTGTTTGGTAGTACCTTTTTATATTTTATATAAAAATAATAATTAAATAAATAATTTTAATAATTTTGTTCAAATCTTTGTATTGTTATTTGTGTGTCGTTATGTAGTTTGGTTTACTAGTTACAGTACACGTCACATACATACAAAGTTTATGTTAATTAGTTATGAATGGCGTTCATTTTCAACTCGATAATTAATTTTAAATGGATATATATATATATTAATGTACAACAGTCGTTATCATATTTTTTTCGTTATAGTTAACGTTCAGAAAATAATATGATAGCTAAAATCTGAATCATTTTTGTTTACTCTTTGTAATACTATTTAGAAGTATAGATACTAAGAATAAATATTAAAAAAAATAGTCTAATACAGTGATTTTGTTATAGCAAACGGAGATCGATTACAATGCAATGAGGCCTTTATTATTTAATAACACAATATAATGAAGTAGTGAGAATCTGTGTAAATAAGCATGACTTAAAAAGCTCCTCAGTTTCCAACTATAAAGAATTAATGGTTTTACCGTATAAACAATTTTCTCTAAAAATATCTGTCTTGAAAATACATTTCAATAATGTAAATAAAAAATCTAATTATTTTATTCATAAAAATTCTATTGTTCCTTGGCATTCAGATAATATTAATTTCTTGCGATAAAATATAATTTCACCCATACAGGTTAATCCAAAATACGAATGTAATCGAATCTTTAAAATGTTTAATAAGTTTTAACCATTAGTTATGGATTTAAAATTCAAAACAATATTATCAATCTTTATTGTTAATAATAAAAATAATTACATTATATTAAATGCGAGAATAATTTATTACACTTTTTTTATAAATATTCATTGATACCTTCATTGCCTCATTGGCTATGTTATTTACAAGATTAGAACAAAGTTTTTGAACTTTGGCTTTCTGAAAATTTTTTTATGTTAATAGAGACATGAGTGATATCAAAATATGTTGTGTTTTAATTAATCGAAAATACCTTCATTTTAAAATTATATTTTTAATATTAGTGACATAATTAAATATAACAGTGTTAAATCATACGAAAACTACTATTTTTATTATACATATTTTTTAAATATTTTTAATCAAAACTAATATTATTTTTCACAACTGTAACGTAAAATTAGATATATTGTTTTACCTTGGAAATACAAGCAATACAGGGATTTCGGGATAGAATATTAGAATCTATGATTTATTTTGATCGAATATTTATAATAATATTTTATTTTTTTTTGTAATTATACATGCATATTCCGATGAAAACCATGACTTAACACTCTAAATACTGTGTATTTACGTGCCTTCTTATATATATTACCTATGGGTTATAAGTAAAATGTTACTGCACAGATTTTTATAACATAGTTATTGACAAAATCTAAAATACAGAACAAATATCACACTATATTGATATTAAATAGAACATTTTAAGTCTTTTTAAAACAACAATGTATTTTGTGTTAAATATTAAAGACTAATAATTATGTCATTATGTGTCTTGATAAATTTCTTAAATTCATATAATAGGCGTGGAATATACTATTTAAATATTAAATCATAAACTTTGAATTTAAAGTAATACAATTAGTTTAAGCATTTTAATTTTTGTAATAATTGGTTAAAATACCATCATGATACGTGTACTTTAAGTATCAATTATTTGGTAAATACAGCAGTCGACTTAACTCTTACATATAAATTATATTTATCTAATTATATACTTTGTTGTATTTTTCGTAGATTTTTTCTTAAGATAATTATTATTTTTTTTTAATTAATTGATGAAGAAATATGAATCAATACAATCTGAATACAATATAAACTAGAAATACTAATATTATATAGGTCATAGATTATTATAACTTTAATTTCTGTACGCGTTATCACACATAGAAAAGTGTAGTTGATTTAACTGTATAAAGTGTCAATGGTATGTACAACTGCACTCCGTTTTCCAGCCATTCCTAATTTGTCAATATAACAATAATAAAATGTTGATCATGACATTTATTTTAAATATATGATTAGTAGATACCTTTATTTCAATTACGAGTTGGAATAACCACTACCTTATTTGAATCATTTACAGTATGGGTCATGGGTGACTATAATAAGCTGTATTATTGTTACGAACCAATACTACAAAGTATATAATTAGATAAATATAATTTATATGTAGTAGTTAAATCGCCTGCTGTATTTACCAAATAATTGATACTTAAAGTACACGTATCATGACAGTATTTTAACCAATTATATCAAAAATTAAAATGCTCAAACTAATTGTATTACATAAAATTTAATTTTTAAATAGTATATTCAATACCAATTATATGAATTTAAGAAATTTATCAACACCCGTAATGACATAGTTATTAGTTATTAATGTTTAACATATAATAAATATTATTAAACAATTATTGTCTCAAACAAACGTTTTAATTTGTCGGCTAACATATTATAACATCAATCGTACGGTCATATCGAGGTTTATATAAACTTATTTAAATGTTAATAATACTTACTTAATAGATGATTGAATAGTATTTGATGATAACAATTACACATTTGAGCATGTATTAGTAAATCATCATCGAAATAATTTTTCTGATTACATGAATATTAGATTTTTGATAATAATCAGTGCCCAATATACGTAGTTATAACTGTACTGTGACAATATCATTATACATTAATACTAATTTAATAAAATTAATAAGATCAAATTAATCATGTCCATAAAATTATGAATCATAAAATAAACATATTATTTTGGCTATTTGAATTTTAATTATATATACAGTAGTAAGTGTAGCTGTAACATTTCGATAATAATTATACTCGAGGTTCAAGATAATTATATTTAATTTCATACAAAATTGATTTTTCGTTATTTTAATCAACGTAAATCATATGTTATAAAACGAATAGTGTAAATGTATAACGTTTTATGACGACGTGTTTCAGAATATTATCCACGTTTTTAATGCAAAATTATATGATGCATATCCAAAAAGTAAGATAACTGAGGCTCTCACGACCACAGCAAATATTTTTTTACTATGTTCGCTACACTGCCGTATAATTTTATAACAAGACCATAACAAGTTCAGTACGTTTAAAACTGTGGTCACAAGAATATTCCTTGTTAAACATGTTGATCGAGTCTGCTACCAAGTACGAAATCCACGCCGTCATTCATTACCTCTTTGGAACGCTATAAACTGGAGTGTTATAATTTTCTCAAGTCTATTATTAATGGAGATGAAACTTGGGTTGCACATTATACATCTGAAACCAAGAAATAGTCCGAACACTAGCTGGATTGAATATTTACCTCTGGCGGAGACCATCAAAACAGCAAGGTATTGTGAAACCTTAAAAAAATTGAGGAGAGCTATTCAAAAGAATAGGAGGGGTCTATTAAAAAGATAAGTCTGTCTGCTGCACGACAATACCAGACCCCACATAGCCAATATCGTGAAGCATTTTCTGGACTCATTTGGATAGAATGTTTTGAACCGTCCTCCGCTTTCCCCGACCTGGCACCTTCAGATTACCATTTATTCACTTTCCCTGAAGAAGCACATAGGTGGAAAATTTTTCTACTGACTAGGAGGTGAAGGGATGGTCGAGAAGTGGACATAGTAGGTGGCGGCAGACTCGATCGATATGTTTCACGAAAAATATTCTTATGACCACACTTTTCAACGTACTGAATTTGTTATGGTCTTGTTATAAAGAAGAGGAGTAAAGCTATACATCAGTATAGCGAACAAAGTAAAAAAATATTCTTTACGGTCGTGAGAGCCTCAGTACTCTTACTTTCTGGATGTGACTCGTAGCATGAGCTCATAATTTATACCTAAATACAAAATTATTTCAGAATAAAATATAATTAGTTAATTTCAAAAATAAATAATAAATGATTTAAACTGAATATGTATTTAGATGTTATTAGAAATTTTGATTTTTACACAATTATCACACAATTTAATATTTGGTTATATGATATTATACTTTCTGTTTGTGATGAAATGTTTGATTTGTAATGAACACATTTAACTTTATTCGTGAATTCAAAAAAAATAACTGATTTTTGTAATTGATAGGATTTTCTTTTCATGTAATCTCCATGATTTTGATGGACATCCTAAACGTTTTATATTTCTAGGTAACGTTATACAATTATGTCATACTACATCATTTCCAATAAGACCATCTGATGTAATAGTAATTATACTATACATATTACTATACTGTACATATTACTTATGTACAAAATACTTTAATCGAAATTGTAAGTTATGAAAATAGTATGCTATAATACAAACGACCTAAAACTTTAGACGTTGATCAATTCAGACTATTCAGAGTATCAAATTTATGAAATTAGCATAGGCATTAGGTATTTCGTAAAATACTTAAATGTTTGTTTCAATGTATGCATATATACATTTATAAAGTTAGTTAAATTATACATACCACAATAGTTGTATAATATAATATTATATAATATTAAAGATTAGATACAACCTTTTGTTTTTGGCCACTTTATGAAAAATAATGAGCAGTTGAAATATAAAAGATTTAGGATGTCCATCAAAATCATGGAGATTAGAGACAAAGTAAATTCTATCAATTACAAAAATTTGTTATTTTTTATTTTGTATCCATGAATAAAGTTAAACGTGTCCATTACAAATCAAATATTTCATCACAATCAGAATGTATTTCTGTCTTAAAATAATGCCCCTATACCTACCTCTAAAACGGATAAGAAAACCAAATATTAAATTGTGTGAAAATCAAAATTTCTTACAACTTCTAAATCTATATACAGTGTAAATCATTTATTATTTATTTTTGAATTTAACCACTTATATTAATTTAAGTCGAAGTGATAAAAATTAATAAAATCTATAACCATATAATGCAATATCACTGTGTACTCTACCGTAATTATGAGTTTTCTGAGATTAGAATAATATAGCACTTTCCAATATTATAAATTATTAATAATATTCATAAACAACCATTTAATTGTAATATATATTCCAATGAATTTATAAAATACGAATATATTTTCTACATTATATGAGTACCTTTAGTCATTAAAAAAGAACATTTTCTTTATCATGCCTATAGCCGTATATATATGACTACCAAGCCATACAAATTGACTTAGTACTTTATGTAGTAGAAAAGTGAAGTGTGTAGTACAAAATTTAAAAGTGTGTTTTTCAAATCAGTAGTGTAATTTGGAATTGGTTCTGTGAGTGGGATTAGGTATAAGTTTATATTATCATTCTAGTGTGACTATGCCCCGCCCCTATACCACCTTTGACCATTAAATCTCATAAATCACAATATTATATTAATTTATTATTATAAATTAAATGAGGTATATGCTATAATAATAATTTTCAAAGCCAATAAAGTAAACAATTAAATTAAATTAAGTATATTAAAATCAAAAAATCGATTTTGTCGAAGAGTGGTTATGTGTAAAATTTCCTGTTTATTCATATATTTTTTAGGATTTTTACTGACGCTTTTGAAATCTACTAGAAATATTTTACTTTTGACCCTCCGAAGTAACAACTAGATTCCATTTCCTTTCCAAAGAGGGACTGAAGTCAAAAATCAAATTACTATTTATACTCCAAATAGTGATGACAAATACAAAAAAAAAAAAAACACATCATTGTAAAATCAATACATTCATCAATACTTTTAGAATCTAAAATAGTATAAAAAAATAAGATAATATAAATTGTCATTACTATAGGTACCTAAGTATAGTGGGTTTCCGTCATATTTTTGATGGTTTGTTATTCAACTTTTATAAACGGATTTGATGTCCATGCAATTTTTGTACCTGATTCAGCACATGTAGGTTTACATAATAATATATGGTGTATCGGTCTTTAAAATTATAGTTTTTTGACAGGATCAACCCTATTACCAAAAATCGACGACACTACAGGATAGTTTATGATGGAAAATAAAGTTTAGTTGATAAATTGAGGTGTAAAAATCAAAAACCCTTATAACTTCTAAGTACATATTGAGTGTAAATCATTTATTATTTATTTTTGAATTTAACTACTTATATTTTATTATGAAATAATTTTTTATTTATGAATAAATTATGAACTCATGTATTATACTATTAGGTTACATTAATAACGTGGATAATATTCTGAAACACGTCATCCTATGACGTTACACATCTACAACATTCGTTTTATAACATATTATTTTCATTGAATAAAATAACGAATAATGAATTTTGTATGTAATTAATATAATTATCTTGAACCCAAAGTATAATTTTCATCGAAATGTTAGTTACATTTACTACTGTATATTTAATTGACATTCAAATAGCCAATATAATATGTTTATTTTATGATTCATAATTTTATGGACATGATTAATTTTATTAAATTAGTATTAATGTATAATGATATTGTCATAGTACAGTTATAACTACGTCTATTGGACATTGATTATTATCAAAAATCTAATTTTCGTGTAATCAGAAAAATTATTTCGATGATGATCGACTAATACATGCTCAAATGTGTAATTGTTATCTTTAAATAATAGTCAATCTACAATCACGTCGTTATTATTGACATTTAAATAAATTTTATAAAAACCTCGCTGATCGTACGATTGATCTTATAGTGTGTTAGCCGACAGCTGAAACGTTTGTCTGAAACAATCATAGTGTGTTAAGTGTTATTCAGTTCTTTTTTGGACGAAAGCAGCAACGCGGCGTTTTCTAGGTATATCATCTAAATATTTAGATCAAATATACTACTCATTTTATGATTATATTATTGAAGTATTATTAATATTGTATGATGTTTTAGCAGAATTGGATTTTTGGAATATCGACCAGCAGCTTACGTTCGTGTCAGTATTGCTGTCCACATTGGTTTCAATCTGTAAGTTTTCACTCTGTTAATATGTTTTAATAAGTTATTAAAATACAATGTACTTCAAATGAATTTCTATTATGCGATATCTATTTATAGACTATGGTTAATTAATTTTTATTTACCATTTTTTTTTTTTTATTCCGGTTAAAACTTTAGTTTATATTATTCATATACGTTCTTCGGTCCTCTTAAAATCGTAAATAATATCAATTATTTTTTTGTATATCATATCTTAATTATTCAGTATTACAAATTTAAAATGAAATGGTATTCGTCATAATTTTATACTACCCAAAAAAACAGCCGAGAATATTTACACTTTTGGTTGGTTATTACAAACTCCTCGAGTATCACAAGTCGCAACCAGTCATATTCAAGTATTATAATGTCTTAGGCGTAATTATACTAACTATAAGAAATTAACCATTTGAAAATGAACCAAACATATTCATTGTCTGTTTGTACAACAGAATCAGTTATGATCTGTTTTTTCTGATTAACTATAACTTACTCGTAAAATATATACGTAAGTTGAAATTAGTATTGTTACGATTTTATCATCTTGTTTTAGATAATCAGAATGTCATCAAGACCCAATCAACATCAAGCATCTTCCTCACGAGATAAAGATAATCAAAAAATTACTAGCAAACAACAGGTAGAATTTGTTACTGTTGAAAAGCATAAAGTGCAATATGCAAAACCGACTGCGCTGGTGTCACCTAAAAAGCGGAGTGACATAAAACCGATGTTTCCAAAACCGTCTAGTCGTCAAGACTAGTATTTAAGACTTCCATCAATATGTTGTAAATAATTTTTATTGTATTATACTAAGATAAGTTCTTTATATGACAATATGTAAAACGTGTGGCTGGTATTATATATATACAGTAAAACCTCCCTTAACGGACACCTCTGAATAGCGGATACCTCCAAATAGCGGACATTTTTTCGGGGACGGGGACATTTTCACTATTTATGTATAGGAAAACCTCTAAATACAGGACACTCTAAATAACGGACACTTTTATGACATTGCTGTTAATAATTTTTATCTTAAATTAAGAATTATTTTGGAATACCTGAATAAAAACCTTAATTATTAAGTTATCTTGTTTGTACATTATTATATTGTATATGAAAATCTTATCTTATCCGTTCAGTCATTGAAATATTATCGCGTCAACGAAATATTGTAACTAATGCATTGTCCTATGTGCGTTTAGTTGTGTTTGTGATGCCAATATACAAACTTTATTGTAGTGCGCTATGGCCAGCAAAAGAAAACGATTTACTCTAAAAGAAAAAATAGAAATTCTGGAATTTCGAACATCAAATATAAATATGAGCGTTCGTGCATTAGCAGACAAATTTAGTGTTAGTAAAACACAAATTGCGGATATTATAGTAAATAAAGACGCTCTATACAAAACTTTGGCTGAAAATGGAGAAGAGAAACGGAAATGGACAAAGCTACAAAAAACAGAAACCTCTGTAGTCGACAATGAAGTGGATTTTTGGAATATCGACCAGCAGCTTACGTTCCTGTTTGTATTGCAGTCAACACGTTTCAATCTGTAAGTCTACACTCTGTTAATATGTTTTAATAAGTTATTAAAATACAATGTACTAAAAAAATATTTCTATTATGCGATATCTATTTATAGACTATGGTTAATTAATTTTTATTTACCATTTTTTTTTTATTATTCCGATTAAAACTTTAGTTTATATTATTCGTATACGTTTCTCGGTCCCCTTCAAATTTTTAATAAATTTTATTTATTTTTTTTTTTTTTGTATATAGTATCTTAAATATTCATTATTACAAATTGAAAATGAAATGGTATTCGTCATAATTTTATACTACCCAAAAAAACAGCCAAGAATATTTACACTTTTGGTTGGTTATTACAAACTCCTTGAGAATCACAAGTCGCAAGCAGTCATATCCAAGAATTAAAGACAAGACATAAAACCGATGTTTCCAAAACCGTCTAGTCGTCAAGACTAGTATTTAAACTTACATCTCCATGTTGTAAATATTTTTTATTTTATTATACTAAGATACATTCTACATATGACAAAATGTATTATGTGTGGCTAATATAATATATATAAAAAGAATATTTAAATATATTATTATTTAAATTTAGTTGATTTTTATTAATATAAAATAATAAATACCTGATATTTTAAATCTTCAAAAAACATATTAATTTTATAAATAAAAATAAGATATATTAGAAGTAAAAAGTTAAAGTATTATGGATATTTCAGTAGTGAATGCATAGGTTACTCCTGATAGCAAAGCTTTAATTAATATTTTGTTTGGTAGTGCCTTTTTGTATTTTAATTAGAAATAAAAAATATTTTAGAATTCTGTAAAAAGTATAAATGTCTAAGTATTATAAATATTTAAAAAAGTTTCGTCAATTTAACTGTGAATATACGTCGATGATACGTACGAAATTGGTTGTGGTATTGTGTTATCGTTATCTTCGTGTCGTAATTTGGAATTGGTTCTTGGTTGGGATTGGGATATAAGTTTATACTATCATTCTAGTGTGGCTATGCCGCGCCCCATACCACCTTTGACCATTAAGTCTCATAAATCACAATATTATATTAATTTATAATTATAAATTAAATGAGGTATGTGGTATAATAATGATTTTCAAAGCCAATAAAGTTAACAAATAAATAAATTTAAAAATATTTTTTATAAATAATATTATCAAGTGTATTTTCCTTTTCGATTATTTAGCTAAAATATCCAGTACGTCATCTGGGTTCAATTTAATGTCCCGATGCACTGATAACATCGTAGGTTCATTCAAGCGTTCCTATTAAGTATTTAAGTCAGTAAAAGTTCATAATTATTATGTAATTTACAAAAAAAAATGATTTTAACTCGTTTTATTATAATAGACATTCGTGTTGCAATATTGCTCAGCAAAGCAAACTGTTCCTATACAGTAGAGCGATATCCACTTGCCCATCTTTTTTCTATTTGATACCATCTAATAATCGTTTTTGCAAATAAAAATGCATTACAATCAAAATATTCTTCAATTTTTTTTGAGGACAGCAGCCACCCGACGTTTTTTAGATATATCATCTAAATATTTAGATGAAATATCCTACTCACTATCGGATTATATTTATTATTATTATTATTATTGTATGATGTTTTAGTAAAATTGGAGTTTTGGAATATCGACCAGCAGCTTACGTTCGTGTTAGTTTTGCAGTCAACACGTTACAATCTGTAAGTTTACACTCTATTAATTGATTATTGATATAATAACAAGTGAGGGTAACTAGTAAATTTTACTCGAAGTTATTTAAGAGGAAATGGTATAAAAAAAAGTTAAATTTTAGGAAAATTATCGGTACATGCATGTAATTACCTGCGTACCGGACTCTTATCGATGTAGTAGTCCGCTGATACCGGACGGTATGTTTTAATGATATGCCGTTCAATATTGAACAGTTAACTGCATATCGTTACATTCCAATTTCTTACTTGAAAATCCCAATAAGTACATTAAATAGTAGTAGTAAATGTAGGTGCATATTATAATACAAGGTGTGCCAGCCTTTAAAATTAAAGTGTTAGGAGTTACGTTAGTATCTTCACCATTACCAGAAAATTACAATATTACACGATAGTTTATTGTGAACTATTTAATTTAGTCGATACCTTGAGGTGTAAAAATCAAAAACCATTAATACTTCTAAAAACATATTCAAGTTAAGTAATTTATTATTTATTTTTAAATTTAACTATATTTTATTATGAAATAATTTTGAATTTAGGTATAAATTATGAGTTTATGTATTATGTTACTTTAAAAACGTATCTAATATTTTTAAACACGTCGTCCTATAACGTTATACATCTACATCATTCGTTTGATAACATATTATTTTCTTTGATTAAAATAACGATAAATTTTTTTTGTATGTAATTAAATATAATTTTTTTAAACCCAAAGTTTAATTCTAATCGAAATGATAGTCACATTTACTACTGTATATATTTTACATTCAAAAAGCCACTATAATATGTTTATTTTATGACTCATAATTGTATGGCTATGATTAATTTGATCTTATTTATTTTATCAAAATAGTACATATTTGTAATGAAACTATAAATTTATTGGGCACTGATTATTATCAAAAATCTAATTTTCATGTAATCAGAAAAATTATTTCGTTAATGATTAACTAATAAATGCACAAATGTGTAATTGTTATCTTCAAATACTAGTCAATCTCCAATCACGTCATTATTATTGACATTTAAATTAGTTATATATAAACCTCGATATGACCATACGATTGATCTTATAGTGTGTTAGCTGACAGCTGAAACGTTTGTTTGAAACAATCATAGTCTGTTAAGTGTTATTCAGTTTTTTTTTTTTTGAGGAAAGCAGTGACCCGACGTTTTTTAGGTACACCATGTATAGGATTATATTTATTATTATTATTATTATTATTATTGTATGATGTTGTAGCAAAATTGGAGTTTTGGAATATCGACCAGCAGCTTACGTTCGTGTCAGTATTGCTGTCCACATTGGTTTCAATCTGTAAGTTTGCACTCTGTTAATATGTTCTAATAGGTTATTAAAATATAATGCACTACAAAAATATTTCTATAACGCGATATATATTTATAGACAAGTGTTAATTATCTAATATTTTGAATTTTTTTTTTTATTCCGATTAAAACTGTGTTATATATTGTTCGTATACGTTTCTCGGTCCACATCAAATCGTAAATAATATCAACTTTTTATTTTTTTTGTATATAATATCTTAATTATTCAGTATTACAATTTGAAAATGAATTGGTATTCGTCATAATTTTATACTACCCAAAAAACACCCAAGAATATTTACACTTTTGGTTAGTTATTACAAACTCCTAGAAAAATCACAAGTCGCAACCAGTCTTATCCAAGTATTATTATAATGTCTTAGGCGGAATTATACTAACTATAAGAAAATAACTATTGAAAAATAAACCAAACATATCCATTGTCTAATTGTACAACAGAATCAGTTACGATCTGTTTTTTGTGATTAACTATAACTTACTCGTAAATAATATACGCAAGTTGAAAATAAATATTGTTATG
The DNA here is from genome assembly GCF_003676215.2 of Rhopalosiphum maidis. NCBI lineage: Eukaryota > Metazoa > Arthropoda > Insecta > Hemiptera > Aphididae > Rhopalosiphum > Rhopalosiphum maidis. The sequence continues at coordinate 49,036,637 of NC_040879.1, forward strand.
ATTTTATCATTTTGTTTTAGATAATCAGCATGGCATCAAGACCCAATCAAAATCAAGCATCTTCTTCACGAAATAAATATAATCAAAAAAATACTAGCAAACAACAGGTAGAATTTGTTACTGTTGAAAAGCATAAAGTGCAATATGCAAAACCGACTGCACTGGTGTCACCTCAAAAGCGCAGTGACAAAAAACCGATGTTTCCCAAACCGTGTAGTCGTCAAGATTAGTATTTAAGACTTCCATCAATATGTTGTAAATATTTTTTATTTTATTATACTAAGATAAGTTCTTCATATTTTCACTACATATGATAACATTATAAAATGTGGCTTATATAATGTAAAAAAAAAAAAAAAATATTACTATTAAAATTTAGTTGATTTATTTTAATATAAAATAATAAATACCTGATATTTTAGAACCTCACAAAATATATGTATTTTATAAATAAATATAAGATATATTATAAGTATATAGTTGACGTATTATGGATATTTCAGTAGTGAAGAAATAGGTTACTCCTGATTGAAAAACTTTAAGGAATGTTTTGTTTGGTATTACAATTTAATATTTTAATGAGAAATAAAAATTATTTTAGAATTCAGTAAAAAGTATAAATGTATAAGGATTATAAATATTTAAAAAAGTTCGTCATTTTAACTGTGAATATACGTCAATAATACGTACGAAATTGGTTGTCGTATTGTTGTATCGTTATCTTCGTGTCGTTTAGTTTATTGGTTACAGTACACGTCAAATGCGTACAATTTTAAGAACAGATATATTTAAATGTACAATAATCGAGATCATACTTTAATCTATAGTATATTATAATGGGTAAATGTATGTTCTTACACAAGACCTTGCAGGTAAAAAAAATACTTATTTTAGTTTTATTTATAACCAGCTTGTCTTCAAGACCCAATCATCAATCAATTTATTCGTGAGATCTATATCATTAAAAAATCAAGACCATAAGTCAGACGAAATCAGTTTCAGTTAAAAAGTATAAAACGCGATCCCTTAAACCGGCTAATAAACCGATTGCGTTCTTGTTGCATCAAATGCGGAATATCAAACCGATGTTTCCCATACCGCCTGGTCGTAGACTAGCATTTAAGTCTTTGATAACCGTGTTCATTTCAATAATCTCAACTATTTTTTATGACTTCAAACATTTAATTAGATATTAAAAAACAAATTATTGTTTTTAAATTAGAACTGATCATTGAGATTTATAAATTATTATACGATGTTGTAAATTTGTTAAATATTAGTCATAATCAGATAAAATTACATTAAAAATAAGAAATACTTTATATTTTATTATAGGAACTCAGAGGAGTTCATCATACTTTCACTAGATATGCCAACACATATGAATTGTGGCTAATAACATGTTAAAAATATATAAATAAATATATTATTATTTGAATTTAATTGATTTTTAAATTTATTTTAATATATTATAATACAAATTGTAAATTTTAAAACCACAAAACACCAAGAACAAATATTTATTCTATGAATAAATATGAAATATATTAGAGTTATATAGTTGTCATACAATGTATAATAGATATTTCAGTATTGAATGAATAGGTTGATCCTGATAGCAACACTTTAACGATTAAAAAAAGGATTTCCTATAAATTTAATATTTTTTTATAGAATATTATTCAATTACGTTATTTACTCCTTTTTAACCATAATTTATAAATACATTATAAACATCAATTTTCGTAGTTTTAATAACTTTTACTTTACCATCTAATTTTTTAAATTTTTTATATAATAAACCTATTACATATATATTGTAGGTATCTATTGTGTTAATATTATTGACATTCATTTGAATATTTTTTTAAGTAATGTAATTATAATTGTTCTTTATGATATAAGCCCATTGTTATATAAACAACCTTGTTGTATCAGTCTGCTATTTTTAAATTGTTGAAAACACAAACAATATTACGTATGAGAACTATGAAAAAGGCACAACTCATTGGATTTTTTCTGTCTAAAAATATCATGGACTCTACTACAAGGCAGCATAAGAATTTTTTAAATGTTCTAAAACACAACTTTATTTTATCCCCTAAATTTCAATAAGAAGTTATATCATGTTTACTTGTTTGTATGTTTTTTATGATAAAAAATTGTATTACTTAAAGTTTTAAATTCTAGAAAAGTAGATTCTTATTACCTAAGAATATAATCAAATCCATTTATAAAACAGTATATTTCAAAATATTTGTTTTTGAAAGTTACTTTATTTCGGTAAAATTTTACTACACTATTTTAAGGTCATTGCTTTAAGAATAAAAGGTTGAAATATGATTTATAGTACATCAATATGTTAATAATATATCAAAATTATTAAAATCATTTTGTTGTTGAGTATAATCATAATAATTTAATTTCGTTAACAGTTATAAAATTATATATTCATATATATTGTTATTTAATTTTTATTAAGTTCTAATGATTGAAGAAGCATAAGCATAAGTGCTAGTTTTTTCTTTTTTAAACAATGTTTTTCATTTAAATTTGATAATTTTAAGACTATGTGTGTAGTACGAAAAATTGAATATTTTAGAGGCTGTACCTAGGTATAATATACAAAGAACGTCGTCGTTGTGCAATTAAGGATTTTACGCATCTACCAATGTCTAATGTTAACAAACAAAAATTTTAAATTTTCTAAAAAAATAATAATACCAAAAACCAAACCACCATGTCATCAAAATACAATGATCAATCGTCTTCTTCACGGGATCAAGATCAAAAAAGATATAAGAGCAAAAGTCAGATGGAATTGGATACAGTGAAAGAGTATAAAGCGCAATCTCCTAAACTGGCTAATAAACCGATTGCATTCGGTTCGCCCCGAAAGCGGGAAGATATCAAACCGATGTTTCCCAAACAGAGAGCTCCTGATAACAATAATTTAAGGTGTGTTTCCTTTTTATAAATTATTACATAGAAACAAAAAAAAATGTTTTAAAACTCTGTTGCTGTTTTATTTTTTTTTGTTTTAATAGTAGATAGTATATAATTTTAAATATTATAAACTATTTATAACAATTGCGTCGGTTTAATTGTGAATTTACGTCGATTAAATGAAAATTACGAAATATGTATGTGCAATGAATATAAAATAAAATACATGTAATAGTAAAAATTTCATATTCTACTAATACATGTATTTTATTTTAACTTCAAATCTCTATAAAAAGAATCGATAGTTCTAGTCATGGCTACAATAAAATGTTATCAACATTTTTCAAAACAAATTGATTTTATTTTAAATAATTTGTATAAAATTCAAATTGTTTCGTATATTTTCCTTTGTTTGTTCGCAATCCAGTCCATATGTAGAATATCAAAGTATTTTTTCTTATATACCTACAATCAAATATATATATATATATACAACAAATAAATATATTCACCACTAAGAATTTAAATAATTAAATTAAAAAAAAATGATGATTTATAGCATATATTATAATTAACATTTGAAAGTCGAACTCAATTAGATTTGCGAAGTATTAATGTTTATTAAAATAATTGTCTATAAGAATCATAATTACCACTAAGTTAAGCCGCAATTAGAATACACGTCATTTGCGAAGGAAGTTTATGACAATTACTTATGAATGGTAAAATTAATTTAACATCGGATATATATAATCGTACAAGAGTGGTTATCGTATTTATATCTATATAGTATATTAAAGGTTATATATAAAAGTTATCTATCACCGTACAGAAAAATTATTTATGATACCTAAAATCTTAAATATTTTTGTTTTCCATTTGTACCACAATTTAGTTGTATATTATCAGAAAGAATTTTAAAAAAATAGTCTAATACAGTGATTTTGTTTCAGCAAACAGAAATCGAATACTTTTTTATATATAATTGCCATTGATTAGAGTCAATGTAAATAAAATAATAGTTGCGAAAAAAATGTAATTAACTAAACTTCAATACATATATTGACATATACGCCGATTACTCGTACTTACACCATAAATGAACAACCAAAATATTGTAAATAGTTTATTCATTTGGGGTGTTTGACCTTCTTCATTGCATTAAAAATCCATCGCGAGCCGATATCTAGTATAAGAATAAAATTTATTATTTTATTAAGTACTGTAACGTGATCGGGGAATGACCAGTTAAATATGAGATGTCCAGGGAGAGTCGTAGGACTCTACAGATATAGTTTTCGAAGCCAGGGGTAGAATATAGGAATCTTAAATGTAATATAAATTACTAGGATTCTGTTTTAAGTGTTATTAACTTTTATTATATACTAAATACTTATAAATAATGCTACTCACGGTAATTATCTTCAATACTAAAAATAACCTTAACGTAGTCGTACGGAGTCCTGGAATTCTTTATGTCTAAGGTGTACAATCTGACTGACTACCTTTACATTCAGTGGCTTGGCCATAGGCCTTACAAATATATGTGTGTGTTAATAATGCATTGGTCAGCAACAGAGTCCGTACGTATACATATAAGTGACATGTAAAAACTTATTTAAAATTGTTACAGTAATATTTCAAAAAATAATATTATTTTTTAAAGTTCTCATAGTTTGGAAAATATTTTGTAAAAGAATCTAAATAAATAAAGAAAAAAAATATGATAATTTATAGCATACATTATGATTACCATTAAAAGTCTACCTCAATTAGATTAGCGAAATATTAATGTTTATTAATATATGTGTTATTTACATTTCATCACAAAGACTTAAAATAATATTTATAAATACATATAATATGATATAATTGTTGTATAACATGTAGGTACATAGAGTTTCAGTATTCAAAATGAGGGATATTCGTCCAATCAGCATCAGAACTGTAACATATTATGCCATATGTGATGTAATCATAATATATATTATGAACTTGTACAATATATTGCTGTCACACATTAATAATTTTTATTTTTATTGCATAAAACAAGCTAATACTATAGAATTATATTTAGTTGGTCATAGAAATAAAATTCTTCACAACAAAAAAAATCATTAAATTGTACAATTAATTGTATTTATTCGTATATTTTTTAACATTTTTACTTTGAATAAATTAACAATAATAGAAAAACAAAATACCAAACTTTGGTACACGTAATAAATACACAGTATTATAAAAATATATACATCGTGATGTATCTCGGACTGACCAGTATTTACCTAATTGTTCTGTGTGGATAAAATTATTTTTATTTTTAACGTGCCTACCATAATTATATAAATATTAAAATAAAAATATATTTAAAAGTAAGTTTTTTTTTTTAAATTTCTCAACTTTTTCAGAATAAATTAAGATAGTAATATATATTATTGTCAACGAAAAACCATATTAATTGTTATTGCATATCGTTATCCAGTAGATCTAATTGATCACCTGAAATTGAAAGTAGGTGTTACAAATTAAACAGACAAAATACATTTCTTTCGTGAAAATAGAATTACACCCAAACAGGTCAATCCAAAATACGTATGTAATTGTATCTATTAAATGAATTATAATAAGTTTTAACAAATAGTTATCAATTAAAAATTAGAAATAATATTATTAATCTTTATTGTTAATATAAAAAAAATGTACATAGCATAAAATCGAAAATAATTTGTTAAACAGTAATTAGTAAGTAATATATAGTTTTATATACCACTAAGGGACTGAAATCAATTAGTTTGAGCGTTTTAATTTTTGTTATAATCAGTTGAAACACCATCATGATACGTATACTTTAAGTAAGTATCAATTATTTGTCAAATACAGCAGGTGATTTAATTACTACATATAAATTATATTTATCTATTAATTATATACTTTGTAGTTTTTTTTCTTAAGATAATTGTTTTTTTTTTTTTTTTAATTAATCGATGAAGAAATATAAATCAATACAATCTGAATAGCATATAAACTTGAAATAATATTATATAGGTCATAGATTATTATAACTTTAATTCCTGTACGACGTACGCCTGTGTCGAAGAAATAAGTTCAGTGTATTTACCCTGTCTTAAATTCTATTAAATATAAAAAACTTATACTTCATAAACACAATAATTATTCATTGGTATGATTTTGACCAAATGTAAAGTATTGCAGGTATAACACTATCAACAGTTACCAACAATAACGTTCTCTTAAAATAATACAGACAATTGTTTCTTGGATCATGTTTATGAGAAAGGGATATCCATTTTACCTATTACTCCAGATCCTTTTCGAACATCACAAAAAAATAAATAATAATGTTGGTATCAATAATATGGTTAATTAAAAAAGATAGACATACCAAAAAACATACTAAGGCCACACAAAAAGTACAATATGAAAGTGTTTTTCCCGAAACTAAACTTCAAAGAAACCAAAATGTATCAGAAACTAATAATCTTATAAATGCAGAGTATATTCATATTGCATATGGTTTTTCTTAAATCGACTAAGTATTTTATGCTTTAAATATATTGATGACTTGTACATTGGATACATAAATAAATTATAACCAGGGTCAGACTGATTTGAAAAGTCTATCGTGCAATTTAGTAATTTATGAGCTCATGTTGTAAACGTATTATGCTATTTTCATAAATTTGATTCTCTGAATAGTCTGAATTAATCGACGTCTAATGTTTTAAGTTGTTTGTTTTATAGCATATTTTTTTCATTAATTACAATTTCGATGAATGCATTTTGTACATAATAAATTAAAGTATAAATTACAAAAGTTTTATAAATTTTCAAGTTCAAAATTCGTTGCAAAAGATCGAGATTTTGATATATTTCGTAAACATTTGAACATAAAATACTTATAAACTAAAATTGTGACTAACGTTTTTTGATTTTTTATTACCACGATAAGTACAACTTATAATATTAAATCTTATATTCTAAATAAGTGGTAATAAAAACTTGAAAATATAAATTTTTTCAAATCATAATAAATTTAAAATTACAACCGGAATGTTTCGTACGATCAACTGATATTTTTCTACTGAATTTAAATATTTTTCAGAATAAGGTCGGACCCTATTAACTAACTTTAATTTTGTCAAATCAATAAGTAAGATTTCGTAAAATTCATATAGTGAATTTTTATTGTTATGAAGTTATTGACATTTGCATGCGCGTACGAGAGTGCAACCGTCGATGATCCCAACCGGAACACGCTTAAATTTCACTAACATTAATAATTATTTACAAATACCACACAGATCTCGGGCGACTAAAACGTGGTTATGAATTGCTAAAATGTTGTCCCTTAAATAAAAACCGTATCGAGGCCGCTTAATGATTTAATTAATTTTTCATCACAGCTACTTAAAATAATATTTATAAATACATTTAATATGATATAATCGTCATATATATTAATTATATATTATTTATATTCATCATATTATATTATGTGTTAAACAGTGATTAGTAAATAATATATAGAGCCTATCCCTCATTGGGATTTGCTAAATATGTCAATTTTATATAATAATCGTTGATCATGAGATTTAAAAATAATATCATACAAATTAATTTAAAAAAAAAATCGATTAGTTGCAGAACTATAATTTTTAATATAATCGGTTAAAATACCATCGCGATACATGTACACGAAGTGTCAATTAATTGGTTAATATAAAGGGTCAATAAATAGTCTACATAAATTATATTTAAGTAATTAGTAATTACATATTTCGTAGTATTTATCGTTGATTTGTTCTTAAGATAATTTTTTTTTCTAATTAATCGACGAGGAAATATAAATTAATTCTAAAGGTCATGGATTATTATAACTTTAATTCAATTAATGCATTTCGTACATATTTGATTATAATTATCTAAAACGTAATTGTTGCTTAAATAGGAATATCACTGTAGATAATTAAAGGGTAAATATTTTAAGCTTTCATTATAGTTTTATTTAATGTTTACCATAATTCATTAGGTATTATAATAACCACATAACATTTTTACATGTATGCATTTTAAAACAAATTAAATTATCAATTTCTATGAATTTAATAGATGATTCATAAATATGCTGACATGTATGATACGCAACTAGGATTCTGGACTTAAAGTTACATAAAAACTTAAACTTACATACTTCCTAAAGTAATTAAAGGTCCATTCACGCATTTTTTTTTTTTTTTTTAATTTTAATGATAGCCCTCCCGTTTAATGTTTTCTTTTCTTAAAAATAAATAACTAAAAGTGAATCTTTGTAGATTAAAAGAAAGAGTACAATAGGTAAGTTATTTGAATTATATAAATAAATAACTGGAATAATAGAGTTTGAACAACTCTCAAAGTGACAGACAAACCACCAACATCAGATGACTGATATTACAATATTTAAAAAAAAAGTAATATGGCGAACATATCCCTGTCTTACATCATTTTTATTCAGGGAGGCTATTGACCCTGAATACTCTGTACATATAGAGTTTATCCAACTTCTCATTTATAACTATAGATTTTAAATAATAAGTAGGTATTTTGGAATATTATTTTTGTATGTGTAGTGTATAACTTACATTTTATATCAAAATAATCTTGGTGTGAATAGACCAATAAATGGACATTAATTCAATACTTATTTATCAAAGGCAATCAACACATCAATTATCAAAAATTTAGCAGAACAAATATCTGTAGTGCAAATTTTTGCAAGATTTGAGTAAGGTCATAACTAAGAAAAAATATTAACACTTAACATGTCAACAACTTTAGGTAATAAAATAAAAATAAAATGAACATTGAACATATTATATTATGTAATTAAATATAATTATCTTGAACCCAAAGTATAAATTTTATCGAAATGTTAGTTACACTTATTACTGTAAATATATTTTACATTCAAATAGCCACTATGATATATTTATTGTATGACTCATCATTTTATGGCCATGATTAATATGATCTTATTTATTTCATCAAATTAGTATACATTTGTAATGATATTGTCAAAGAACAGTAATAACTACAGATATTGCACACTGAATAGTTTTAAAAAATTTAAATTTCATGTAATCAGAAAAATTATTTCAATGATGATTGACTAAAACATGCTCAAATGTGTAATTGTTATCTTTTAATACTAGTCAATCTTCAATCAAGTAATTGTTACTGACTTTTGAATAGCTTTTATACATAATTAATAATATAGTATGATGAATTAGTAGAATTGGTTGTTTTGAGTATCGACCAGCAGATTGCGTTCATGTCCCTTTGACAGTCTACAGTCAACACTCGTTTCAATGTGTAAGTTTACTGTCTGTTATAATATATTATAATTAATATTTAAAATACAATATCCGACGAAAATATTTCTATTACGCGATTTATATAGACAATCGTTAATTTATTTATATTTTCGAATTATTTTTTTCAATTCCGAAAAAAAACTGTAGTTTAAATTGCCCGTATACGTTATCGGTCACCCAAATCGTAAATAATAAAAATTGTAATTATTTTTTGTATATCATATCCTTTTTATTCAGTCTTACGATTTGTCATTATTTTATGCTACCAAAAAACCATCCGAGAATATTTATACTGGTTGGTGTCGAATGTTATTACAAACTCCTCCAGGATCACAAGTCACAACCAGCCATATCCAAATATTATAATATCTTAGGCAAAACTGTACTAACCATGAGAAAAAATTTTTTGATTTGTAAAACATAAACCAAATAGATATATCGTTGGCTAAGATTTCTGATCGTATTTCTGATTGTCGTATACTCGTATATAATATGCTCAAGATAATAAAAAACAAATATTGTTATTATTTATCATCTTCTTCACAAGATAAAATAATCCAAGAAATACAAGCAATCAACAGGTAGTATTTGTTACTGTTGAAAAGCATAAAGTGCAATATGCAAAACAGAGTGCGCTCGTATATCTAATATTTTGAAACACGTCCTCCTAAAACATTATACATCTACATCATTCGTTTTATAACATATTATTTTCTTTGATTAAAATAACGATAAACTAATTTTGTATGTAATTAAATATAATTTTTTTAAACTAAAAGTTTAATTCTAATCGAAATGATAGTCACACTTACTACTGTATATAATTTACATTCAAATAGCCACTATAATATATTTATTTTGTGATTCATAATTGTATAGCTATGACTAATTTGATCTTATTTATTTTATCAAAATAGTACATATTTGTAATGAAACTATAAACTTATTGGGCACTGATTATTATCAAAAATCTAATTTTCATGTAATCAGAAAAATTATTTCGATAATAATTAACTAATAAATGCACCAATGTGTAATTGTTATCTTCAAATACTAGTTAATCTCCAATCACGTCGTTATTATTGACATTTAAACAAGTTATATATAAACCTCGATATGACCATACGATTGATCTTATAGTGTGTTAGCCAACAGCTAAAACGTTTGTTTGAAACAATCATAGTGTGTTAAGTGTTTTTCAGTTTTTTTTTCGAGGAAAGCAGCGACCCGACGTTTTTTAGGTATGATATACCTAAATATTTAGATGAAATATACTACTCACTATAGGATTAAATTTATTATTATTATTATTATTGAATGATGTTTTAGCAGAATTGGATTTTTGGAATATCGACCAGCAGCTTACGTTCGTGTCAGTATTGCTATCCAAATTGGTTTCAATCTGTAAGTTTACACTCTGTTAATATGTTTTAAAAAGTTATTTAAATACCATGTACTTCAAAAATATTTCAATTATCCGATAACTATTTATAGACTATAGTCAATCAATTTTTATTTACGATTTTTTTTTTTATTCCGATTAAAACTGTAGTTTATATTGTTCGTATTCGTTTCTCGGTCCCCTTAAAATCTTAAATAATATCAATTATTTTTTTTGTATATAATATCTTAATTATTCAGTATTACAAATTGAAAATGAAACGGTGTTCGTCATAATTTTATACTACCCAAAAATACAGCCGAGTATATTTACTCTTTTGGTTGGTTAATACAAACTCCTCGAGAATCACAAGTCGCAAGCAGTCATATCGAAGTATTATAATGTCTTAGAGGTAATTATACTAACTATAAGAAATTAACTATTGAAAAATAAACCAAACATATCCATTGTCTATTTGTACAACAGAATCAGTTACAATCTGTTTTTTCTGATTAACTATAACTTACTCGTAAACAATATACGTAATTTGAAAATAAATATTGTAACGATTTTAACATATTGTTTTAGATCATCAGAATGTCATCAAGACCCAATCAACATCAAGCATCTTCCTCACGAGATAAAGATAAGCAAAAAAATACTAGCAAACAACAGGTAGAATTTGTTACTGTTGCAAAGCATAAAGTTCAATATGCAAAACCGACTGCGCTGGTGTCACCTCAAAAGCGGAGTGACATAAAACCGATGTTTCCCAAACCGTCTAGTCGTCAAGATTAGTATTTAAGACTTCCATCAATATGTTGTAAATATTTTTTATTTTATAATACTGAGATAAGTTCTTCATATTTTCACTACATATGATTACATTATAAAATGTGGCTAATATAATGGAAAAAAAAAAAAATAAAAATATTACTATTTCAATTTAGTTGATTTATTTTAATATAAAATAAGATATATCTATATTTTAAAACCTCATAATACCAAGAAAATATATTTATTTTATTAATATTATATTAGATATATTAGAACTATATAGTTAACGTATAAAACTTTAAGGTGTATTTTGTTTAGTAGTACCTTTTTATATTTTATATACAAATAATAATTAAATAAATAATTTTAATAATTTTGTTCAAATCTTTGTATTGTTTTTGTGTGTCGTTATGTAGTTTGGTTTACTAGTTACAGTACACGTCATATACATACAAAGTTTATGTCAATTAGTTATGAATGGCTTTCATTTTCAACTCGATAATTAATTTTAAAACGGATATATATATTAATGTACAACAGTCGTAATCATATTTATTTCTTTATAGTTAACGTTCAGAAAAAATTATAATAGCTAAAATCTGAATCATTTTTGTTTACTCTTTGTAACACTATTTAGAAGTATAGATACTAAGAATAAATATTTAAAAAAATAGTCTAATACAGTGATTTTATTATAGCAAACGGAGATCGATTACAATACAATGAGGCCTTTAGTCTTTAATAACACAATAGAATCAAGTAGTGAGAATCTGTGTAAATAAGCATGACTTAAAAAGCTCCTCGGTTTCCAACTATAAAGAATTAATGGTTTTGCCGAACAGGTTTCTGTGTAAACAATTTTCTCTAAAAATATCAGTCTTGAAAATACATTTCAATAATGTAAATAAAAAATCTAATTATTTTATTCATAAAAATTCTATTGTTCCTAGGCATTCAGTTAATATTAATTTCTTGTAATAAAATATAATTTCACCCGTACAGGTTAATCCAAAATACGTATGTAATCGAATCTTTTAAATGTTTAATAAGTTTTAACCAATAGTTATGGATTTAAAATTCAAAACAATATTATCAATTTTTATTGTTAATAATAAAAATAATTACATTATATTAAATGCGAGAATAATTTATTACACTTTTTTTATAAATATTCATTGATACCTTCATTGCCTCATTGGCTATATTATTTACAAGATTACGACAAATTTTTGAACTTTGGTAATCTGAACATATTCTTATGTTAATAGTGACATGAGTGATATCAAAATATGTTGTGCTTTTGATGTACTTGACATTTGATTTTAATTAATCGACAATAATTTTATTTTAAATTTATATTTTTAATATTAGTGACATAAACAAATATCACAGTGTTAAATCATACGAAAACTACTATTTTTATTATACATATTTTTTAAATATTTTTAATCAAAACTAATATTATTTTTCATAGCTGTAACGTCAAATTAGATATATTGTTTTACAAGCAATACAGGGATTTCAGGATAGAATATTAGAATCTATGATTTATTTTGATCGAATATTTATAATAATATTTTATTTTTTTTTGTAATTATACATGCATATTCCGATGAAAACCATGACTTAACACTCTAAATACTGTGTATTTACGTGCCTTCTTATATATATTACCTATGGGTTATAAGTAAAATGTTACTGCACAGATTTTTATAAAATAGTTATTGACAAAATCTAAAATACAGAACAAATATCACAGTATATTGATATTAAATAGAACATTGTTAGTTTTTTGGTAAGTCTTTTTAAAACAACAATGTATTATATGTTAAACATTAATAACTAATAACTATGTCATTAGGGGTCTTGATAAATTTCCTTAATTCATATAATAGACGTGGAATATACGATTTTAATATAAAATCATAAACATTGATTTTAAAGTAAAACAATTAGTTTAAACATTTTAATTTTTGTAATAATTGGTTAAAATACCATCATGATACGTGTACTTTAAGTATCAATTATTTGGTAAATACAGCAGTCGACTTAACTCTTACATATAAATTATATTTATCTAATTATATACTTTGTTGTATTTTTTCGTTGATTTTTTCTTAAGATAATTATTTTTTTTTTTTTAATTAATCGATGAAGAAATATGAATCAATACAATCTGAATACAATATAAACTAGAAATACTAATATTATATAGGTCATAGATTATTATAACTTAAATTTCTGTACGCGTTTTCACACATAGAAAAGTGTAGTTGATTTAACTGTATAAAGTGTCAATGGTATGTACAACTGCACTCCGTTTTCCAGCCATTCCTAATTTGTCAATATAACAATAATAAAATGTTGATCATGACATTTATTTTAAATATATGATTAGTAGATACCTTTATTTCAATTACGAGTTGGAATAACCACTACCTTATTTGAATCATTTACAGTATGGGTCATGGGTGACTATAATAAGCTGTATTATTGTTACGAACCAATACTACAAAGTATATAATTAAATAAATATAATGTATATGTAGTAGTTAAATCGCCTGCTGTATTTACCAAATAATTGATACTTAAAGTACACGTATCATGACGGTATTTTAACCAATTATATCAAAAATTAAAATGCTCAAACTAATTGTATTACATTAAATTTAATTTTTAAATAGTATATTCAATACCAATTATATGAATTTAAGAAATTTATCAACACCCGTAATGACATAGTTATTAGTTATTAATGTTTAACATATAATAAATATTATTAAACAATTATTGTCTCAAACAAACGTTTTAATTTGTCGGCTAACATATTATAACATAAATCGTACGGTCATATCGAGGTTTATAAAATTTTATTTAAATGTTAACAATACTTACTTAATTGAAGATTGAATAGTATTTGATGATAACAATTACACATTTGAGCATGTATTAATAAATCATCATCGAAATAATTTTTCTGATTACATGAGTATTAGATTTTTGATAATAATCAGTGCCCAATATACGTAGTTATAACTGTACTATGACAATATCATTCTACATTAATACTAATTTAATAAAATTAATAAGATCAAATTAATCATGTCCATAAAATTATGAATCATAAAATAAACATATTATTTTGGCTATTTGAATTTTAATTATATATACAGTAGTAAGTGTAGCTGTAACATTTCGATAATAATTATACTCGAGGTTCAAGATAATTATATTTAATTTCATACAAAATTGATTTTTCGTTATTTTAATCAACGTAAATCATATGTTATAAAACGAATAGTGTAAATGTATAACGTTTTATGACGACGTGTTTCAGAATATTATCCACGTTTTTAATGCAAAATTATACGATGCATATCCAAAAAGTAAGATAACTGAGGCTCTCACGACCACAGCAAATATTTTTTTACTATGTTCGCTACACTGCCGTATAATTTTATAACAAGACCATAACAAGTTCAGTACGTTTAAAACTGTGGTCAGAAGAATATTCCTTGTTAAACATGTTGATCGAGTCTGCTACCAAGTACGAAATCCACGCTATAAACTGGAGTGTTATAATTTTCTCAAGTCTATTATTAATGGAGATGAAACTTGGGTTGCACACTATACATCTGAAACCAAGAGATAGTCCGAACACTAGCTGGATTGAATATTTACCTCGGGGGGAGACCATCAAAACAGCAAGGTATTGTGAAACCTTAAAAAAATTGAGGAGAGCTATTCAAAAGAATAGGAGGGGTTTATTAAAAATTATTTTTATTTATGAATGAATTATGAGCTCATGTATTCTACTATTAGGTTACATTAATAACATGGATAATATTCTGAAACACATCATCCTATGACGTTACACATCTACAAAATTCGTTTTATAACATATTATTTTCGTTGAATAAAATAACAAATAATGAATTTTGTATGTAATTCAATATAATTATCTTGAACCCAAAGTATAATTTTTATCGAAATGTTAGTTACATTTACTACTGTATATTTAATTGACATTCAAATAGCCAATATTATATGTTAATATTTATATGTTTATTTTATGACTCATAGTTTTATGGACATGATTAATTTGATCTTATTAATTTTATTAAATTAGTATTAATGTTTAATGATATTATCATAGTACAGTTATAACTACGTCTATTGGACATTGATTATTATCAAAAATCTAATTTTCGTGTAATCAGAAAAATTATTTCGATGATGATTGACTAATACATGTACAAATATGTAATTGTTATCTTTAAATACTAGTCAATCTACAATCACGTCGTTATTATTGACATTTAAATAAATTTTATAAAAACTTCGCTCATCGTACGATTGATCTTATAGTGTGTTAGCCGACAGCTGAAACGTTTGTCTGAAACAATCATAGTGTGTTAAGTGTTATTCAGTTCTTTTTTGGACGAAAGCAGCAACGCGGCGTTTTCTAGGTATATCATCTAAATATTTAGATCAAATATACTACTCATTTTATGATTATATTATTTAAGTATTATTAATATTGTATGATGTTTTAGCAGAATTGGATTTTTGGAATATCGACCAGCAGCTTACGTTCCTGTTTGTATTGCAGTCAACACGTTTCAATCTGTAAGTTTACACTCTGTTAATATGTTTTAATAAGTTATTAAAATACAATGTATTAAAAAAATATTTCTATTATGCGATATCTATTTATAGACTATGGTTAATTAATTTTTATTTACCATTTTTTTTTTTTATTCCGGTTAAAACTTTAGTTTATATTATTCGTATACGTTTCTCGGTCCTCTTAAAATCGTAAATAATATCAATTATTTTTTTTGTATATCATATCTTAATTATTCAGTATTACAAATTGAAAATGAAATGGTATTAGTCATAATTTTATACTACCCAAAAAAACAGCCGAGAATGTTTACACTTTTGGTTGGTTATTACAAACTCCTTGAGAATCATAAATCGCAAGCAGTCATATCCAAGTATTATAATGTCTCAGGCGTAATTATATTAACTATAAGAAATTAACTATTGAAAAATAAACCAAACATATCCATTGTCTATTTGTACAACAGAATCACTTACAATCTCTTTTTTCTGATTAACTATAACTTACTCGTAAACAATATACGTAATTTGAAAATAAATATTGTAACGATTTTATCATATTGTTTTAGATAATCAGAATGTCATCAAGACCCAATAACGATCAACCATCATCTTCGCAAAATCAGGATCATCAAAATAATAGTCAAAAGCGTCAATCCAGCATGGCATCAAGACCCAATAAAAATCAAGCATCTTCCTCACGAGATAAAGATAAGCAAAAAAATACTAGCAAACAACAGGTAGAATTTGTTACTGTTCCACCGCATAAAGTGCAATATGCAAAACCGACTGCACTGGTGTCACCTCAAAAGCGGAGTGACATAAAACCGATGTTTCCCAAACCGTCTAGTCGTCAAGACTAGTATTTAAGACTTCCATCACCATGTTGTAAATATTTTTTTATTTTATTATACTAAGATAAGTTCTTTATATGACAATATGTAAAATGTGTGGCTGATATTATATAAATATATATATTTATATAAAAATATAAATATATTATTATTTAAATTTAAATGATTTTTCTTTAATATAAATAAACAAATACCGGATATTTTAAAACCTCATAAATCCAAGAAAAAATAGGTATTTTATAATTAAATATGAGATATATTAGAAGTATATAGTTGACGTATTATGGATAATTCAGTAGTGTATGAATAGGTTACTCCTGATAGCAAAAGTTTAAGGAATGTTTTGTTTGGTAGTACATTTTTATATTTTAATTAGAAATAAATAATATTTTAGAACTCTGTAGATGGTATATATCTCTAAGTATTATAAATAAACTTTGTGAATTTAACTGTGAATATATGTCGATAAAACGTATGAAATTGGTAGTACAAATTATTCGTAAAATTATTCATATTGTTGTATCGTTATCTTCGTGTCGTTTGGTATATTTGTTACAGTATACGTCAAATGCGTACAATTTTAAGAACAGATATATATAAATGTATAATAGTCGTGATCATACTTATAACTATGGTATATTATAATGGGTAAATGTATCAAACCGATGCTTCCCAAACCGCCTGTCGTAGACTAGCATTTAAGTCTTTAATCAAAATATATTTTGATATTGTTGTTCCTAAGATATTCTGTTATTGTATGTTACCTAATATTTAAAAATACGTGTATCTTGTTACTTACTAAAATTGATAATAAATTATTATGTTAGAAATGAAAAAAAGAAAATGCTGTTCCGATTTACTTATTGGAGTATGATTAATTAAAATAATAATTATAATAGTATTATTAATTTTTAATCAAAATTTAAATAAGTTTTGGAAATACTTAATAATAATTGTTACCGAATGTCGCCCTTTAAATATCTACAGTGATATTTCAATTTGAGCTACTATTAGGATTCTAGATAATTATACTTAAATATGTACAAATTCATTAATCAAATTAATGTTATAATAATCCATGACCTTTATAATATTATACTGAGATTGAATTAATTTATATTTCCTCGTCGATGAATTAGAACAAAAAAATTATCTTAAGATCAAATCAACGAAAAATTACTACGAAATATGTAATTAATAATTACATAAATATAATTTGTGTAGACAATTTAATCGCCCTCAATATTAAACAATTAATTGACACTTAATGTACATGTATCGCAATGGTATTTTAACCGATTATAACAAAAATTATAGTTCTCGAACTAATTGTTTTTTTTTTTAAATTAGTTTGTATGATATAATATTTAAATCTCATGATCAATGATTATTATTTAAAAATGAAATATTTAGCAAGTCCCAATGTGGGGTAGGCTCTATATATTAGTTACTAATTACTGTTTCACACATAATATAATATGATTACTAAAAATAATATATAATAAATATATATGACGATTATATCATATTAAATGTATTTATAAATATTATTTTAATTCGCTGTGATGAAAAATGAATAAAATCATTAAGTGGCCTCGATACGGTTTTTATTTAAGGGACAACATTTAAGCAATTTATAATCGCGTGTTAGCCGCCCGAGCTCTATGTGGTATTTGTAAATAATTATTAATGTTAGTGAAATTTAAGCGTGTTCCGGTTGGGATCATCGACGGTTGCACTCTCGTACGCGCATGCAAATGTCAATAAATTTAAAATTCACTTTACGAATTCTAGGACAACTTACTTATTGATTTGACAAAATTAAATTAGTTAACAGGGTCTGTTCTTAATTCTCAATAAATATTTAAATTCAGCAGAATAATGTCTGTAAATCGTACAAAACATTCCGGTTTTAATTTTAATTTTTAATGTAATATTATAATTTGAAAAATTTCTTATTACAAATTTTTGTTACCACTTCATTAGATTACAAGATTTACAATGTATTCCTTAAGATCTATAGACAATTTTTTGCTGAGTTCAGAATTTTTTTCAGAATCAAAATCGGACATCTTAAACAAACTTTAATTTTGTCAAGACTATAATTATTATGCAAGATTTATTGTGTACTATTATTATGATTTTTTTAGGTATTAAAATAATATTGCAAGCTCCAATACTATAAATTATTAATAATATTCATATACAACCAGTAATTTGAAATATATTTATTAAATAAGAATATATTTTCTACATTATACCTTTATTCATTAAAAAGGAACTTTTTCTTTATCATGCCTATAGCCGTATATGTATAGGTACTAATTGACTTAGTACTTTATGTAGTAGAAAAGTGAAGTGTGTAGTATAAAATTGAAAAGTGTGTTTTTCAAATCAGTGGCGTAATTTGGAATTGGTTCTTGGGTGGGATTGGGATATAAGTTTATACTATCATTCTAGTGTGGCTATGCCCCGCCCCCATACCACCTTTGATCATTAAATTTCATTATATAATATTAAGATATTCTTATAAATTAAATGAGGTACATGATATAATAATGGTTTTCAAAGACAATAAATAAAACAGTTATATTGAATTTATATTTGTTGTACACATATTACGTGTACGTTAGTTACGGCCTAACTTCGTGGTTATCATGATTCCTATAGACAGTTATTTAAATAAACATTAATATTTCGCTAATCTAATTGTGGTAGACTTTCAATGTTCATCATAATGTATGCTATAAATGATCATATTTTTTTTCTTTATTTATTTAGATTCATTTACAAAATATTTTCCAGACTATGAGAACTTTAAAAAATATTATTATTTCCTGAAATATTACTGTACCACTTAAAAATAAGTATGTTACATGACATTTATATGTATACGTACGGACTCAATTGCTGATCAATGCATTATTAACAAAAAATAAAAATCCCTATAACTTCTAAATACATATTCAGTTTAAATAATTTATCATTGATTTTTGAATAACCACTACCTTATTTGAAACATTTACAGTATGGATCATGGCTGACTATAATAAGCTGTATTATTGTTACGAACCAATACTACAAAGTATATAATTAGATAAATATAATTTATATGTAGTAATTAAATCGCCTGCTGTATTTACCAAATAATTGATACTGAAAATACATGTATCATGATGGTATTTTAACCAATTATAACAAAAATTTAAATGCTCAAACTAATTGTTTTACATTATATTTTATTTTTACGATTCAATTTTTAAATTGTATATTTAATGCCTATTATATGAATTTAAGAAATTTATCAAGACCCATAATAACATATTTATTAGTTATTAATGTTTAAAACATAATAAATATTATTACACTCTTATTGTCTCTAAACGTTTTAATTTTTCGGCTAACATATTATAACATCAATCGTATTATCAACGAGGTTTATATTAAACTTATTTAAATATCAATAATAACGACGTGATTAGAGATTGACTAGTATTTGAAGATAACAATTACAAATTTGAGCATGTATTAGTCAATCATCATCAACATAATTTTTCTGATTACATAAATATTAGATTTTTGATAATAATCAATGCCCAATATACGTAGTTATAACTGTACTGTGACAATATTATTACAAATTTATACTAATTTGATAAAATTAATAAGATAAAATTAACCATGGCCATAAAATTATGAGTCATAAAATAAAAATATTATAGTTGCTATTTGAATGTAAAATATATATTCAGTTATATTATGTTATAAAACGAATATTGTAAATGTATAAATGTATTTATTGGACTCATTTGGATGGGATGTTTTGAACCGCTCTCCATATTCCCCGACCAGCCGCCTTCAGATTACCATTTTTTCACATCCCTGAAGAAGCACAAAGGTGGAAATGATTATAAATTATTAACAATATTCATAAATAACCATTTAATTGTAATATATATTACAATAAATATATAAAATATGAATATATCTTCTACATTATACGAGTACCTTTAGTCATTAAAAAAGAACATTTTCTTTATCATGCCTATGGCCGTATATATATGACTTCAAAGCCATATAAATTGACTTAATACTTTGTGTAGTACAAAAGTAAAGTGAGTAGTACAAAATTTAAAAGTGTGTTTTTCAAATCAGTAGCGTAATTTGGAATTGGTTCTGTGAGTGGGATTAGGTATAAGTTTATATTATCATTCTAGTGTGGCTATGCCCCGCCCCTATACCGTTGTTATGGACGTCTCCACAACCGAGTTTGTTCGTTAGTAATAAATACGCAGTGTTTAAGTTATCACTAATACTTTATTAATATAATCAATTTTAAAAGAAATTAGTTACACAGAATAATTGTTAGACTTAAGAAAATAAAAGAGGCTCTGCTCGATGGTCTGCCAGGACTACACTAAATATTACACAGACGGCGAGATACGGTAGGGATTCGCTCGGGCTCAAAACTGTCCACACAGCGAATTCCCTAAAACCGTGTGACTCTATCGGTTCACATGCTAATATGCTTACACACTATACTATATTATATTATATTATAACTATATCCTATTCTGGGTATAGCATACAGACAGGGGTTCACAACACCCCCCGGACTACATGTGACATGGGGGTCTAATGATCACCATGTTTCACTTCATCCGTGAGTTCTGATGCTCTGAAGTTTTAGAATTTTGTAAGGGAGTGTGTGAATTGCACATACTCTGCTACATTCTGGGGTTCTGCTATTTCCGGTCTGTAGAGTCGAGGTAGATTACACTTATATTTGATCAACATGTACAGAATTATTACTATTATTAAAAAGACAATACAATAAACTTTAATAAAATGATGATCTGGATTTACAAATATGTTGGTATCGTTGTACATTTTAGATAATTCTTTCAGTTTTTTAGCATCTTCAGCTAACTGATTAAAATTTTTAAAATATTTATTTGTATCTATTTGCTCGGGAACACGGCTGTTAATTATTTCTGGCATTTTTAATATTGCGTGCACATTCGGATTTTCTGGGACGAAATCTCTATGAATTTCTGATGATAGGGTTCTTGATGGTGTTAAAATCAGATTTTCTGTATATATAACACAATTATCGGAAATTTTAATTTTTCCTGTACCGTTGAGTAGGATTCTGCTAGAGTTTTGTGCGCATGTTACTGTAACTGCCTGCGAAATGCTTTAATATAACCACGCGTTTTGTAGATAAAGCTTATGCCAGATTGTAGTATTTAGGTTCAGATATTTGAAATTACAAGCTCCTATCGTTTGATACGGGGAATTGTACAAAGATACCTCACAATTATCCTGGTGTTTAGATTTACTAATAGCCTCAGGATTTACACATAACTTAAAAGAGAACAATGTTTCACATTTTTCATACTGATCGTCGGTTAGACTGAAATGATATTCGTTAGTATCGCTTGTTGCCAAGTACTGAGCTTGTGGTTCAATAATTAATATATTACCTTTATTTGTAAGTATCGGAAGTGGAATATTATGAAACAGGTTAAACCGAAGGTTTGAAAATAAGGGTATACGGGTTACAAATACGAGATTCTGTTGGATGTACACTACGCTTAACTTGGATGTACGGAATAATTCCGGGATAGATAAATGAGATTCAGTTATAGGCAGCTCTAGTGTAGAAGGTAATGTCAGTTGTACTTGTTTAAGTTCGTGAATCAATTGAGAAGGGGGGTAGACATTTGTATGCATCAATTCATTTAATGTTGAGTTGACAATGGATTGGAGGTTTTGAGTTTCCCAAGCGAATTGGTTTAGGAAAACTGTCAATATTGCAGTGTGCTCCAGGAAGGTGTTTTGTATTTCCAATTCATTGATTGTTGCCTCAGAACGCCTTGATTGTTCTTCTATTCTGTTTATATTCTGCTGCAATTTCTGATCATCTGTTAGCAGTTCATGCATGGTGGAATTTACGTTATTTATGACTGTAGAGACAATGCGTATCTGTTCCTGTGATAGATGAACATGTTTATCCTCGGAACGAGCAAGATGTTCAATGTTTTTGTAAAAGAATTCTGCATCCTGATCGGAGCAAACTCCAAAAAGAATGTTTGCTAGCCTTCCTACTGCATTTATCAACCCACGAGATTGTCGGTTCGGATGTTCAGAGGTTCTGTGGTCTGACCCAAGGATTCGTATGACAGAATTGAGATTTGATTCAATTTCTTGCATGAACGGAACCGTGGATTGTATGAAATCCGTACACGCACTAGTTAAGATCGAATCCTCTCTTTTTTTTCAATTGAATACAAATGTCACCCGTTTGATCAAGGAATTTCTGGAGTATTTGGTACTTCATGTAATAAGTTGTCAGATTCACGTAAGTGATGAAATCCCAATTGGTGTAGGAAATGCGAAGAGGTCCCATTGCTTCAAAGTATAAGCCCGATGAGTTCTGAAATAAAGTAACTTGGAAACTTCCGCTCTGAGAGTTTGAAAGCCCACGACATACTATTGAGGTTATGTTTATTTTTTTTTTAAGATGGTTACATTCGGAGAGTCCGCAATAGTTTCCACCACTGTGAATGGTCCTAACTACTTAGTTGATAAGTTTCCTTTACTTGTTTTTTCTTGCACTATGACTTTATCACCTTCATTGATTTGCAAAGGCATAGCTGTACGATCATATCGTTCCTGCGATTTCTGTTTTGATTTCATCTGTTGCTCTGTTACCATCTGGTGCGTTTCTTGCATAAGACGTTTCATTTCGTATTGATAATCTTGATAATTATACTGAGGTTCTGGCTTACGACTTAACGAATTTGGTATTGATAATGGATATCCGTACACGATTTCATGTGGTTGAAACCCTGTGGCTGTGTGTACTGAAGAATTATGACAGTACATTGCATAAGGGACATGTACATCCCAGTTTTACGGATTTTTTCCAGAGTAGTTCCTTAAATATTCACCTAAGGTGCGGTGACTCCTCTCCAAGCTACCGTTACTCTGCGGATGATACGGGGTGGTCGATGTTTGAGAGATATTTAAGAGTTTGCATACTTCCTTGAAAACCTTACTAAGGAATTCAGTTCCATAGTCCGTCACTAGAGATTCAGGTTGCCCATGCAGACATACAAATTGAGTGACAAAATGCTGTGCGACGGTGTTTGCTTCATGATCCTTCATGGCACACGCCCAAGTGAATTTCGAAAAACCATCGATTAGAGTTAAAATATACGAATTCCCGTGGTAGGACTTGTTGAGTGGCCCTACGATGTCCATGAATACTTTTTCGAATGGTTTCGAAGCAGTAGTTGTTATTACCATAGGTTCTTTGATGGTCCGGTTTGGAGTTTTATTGATTTGACATGCAGGACATTTCTTGATGTATTTCCGGATTTGTGCCCTCATACCCTGCCATTGGTACTGCTGTGAAATTGTATTATATGTGCGCGTTACACCTTGATGTCCACCAAGTGGATTTTCGTGAAATTCCTTTATGATCTGTAGTTTGTTATCTGTCGTTAACTCATCGCGAGTGTATATCTGAATATACACAGGACAGTCACGGAAGGTATACCTTAACATATTTCGTAAGACTTCCCACTTCAGTCCATCTAGGTCGCAGCCTAGACGTGGACAAGCGAGCTGCGTAACTTTATACTTGACGCAGATTGACTTGAGAGGCTCTGTAGACTTTGGAAGAGAATTTCATAACTTGATTTTTGCCAGAAAAATTCTTTTGTGATTATATAAAACATCTGATGATTGTTCACATTGATTGTTGCAATCTCTGTTATTTGGCATTTTTGTCGACGAAGTTCATTAACTTTTCCAAATCGGGTTCGGAATTCAAATGCAATTCCTTTCCTTGCTTTAAAATCTGCTGATACACAATGTGCTAATGAGATTCCAGCCTCTACGGAAAACAGATCTCCTTTTAGCTCGGCAATTTTCTTCGTAGAACCCAGTTTAATTTCATCAGCTTCCAGAAATGCTCGATAACCAGTATCACCTTCCCTTTTCGATTCTAGGTCTAGGTGTTCGTTGTCTACTGATTTTAAAGAGGTTCCTTGAGTTTCTGGAGATTCTGACTGGTTGTAATGACTCGATGAGGTCTGAGCTCTCGTAGTTACCGTTTGAATACGACTCAGTGCGTCAGCATTTGTGTTGTTCACTCCTGGTTTGAAATGGATAGTGTACTGGTACTCTTCCAGCTTGACGCGCCAACGAGTGAGTCTTGATCCTGGATCGGTAATATTAAACAACCATACTAGTGCTCGATGATCGGTAATTATATTAAACTTTTGCCCGAATAGATAAGGTCTATATATTAATTTCCCATACTATGCTGGTTAGCTCCTTCTCGGTTGTGTTGTAGTTGATTTCTGCCTTATTTAGAGTACGCGATGCAAACGCTATCGGCAAATCCTTTCCTATCGGTGCTTGCGACAGTACACATCCGATCGCGTAGTCACTTGCATCACAAGTCAAGTTAAATGGTTTAGAGAAGTCCGGATATTGTAATATTGGTGCCTGTGTCAAGAGGTCTTTTAACTGTTCAAAAGATTTTTGGCAAAGGTCACTCCATCTGAACGTTGCGTCCTTTTTTAACAATGAGGTCAGTGGCTTAGCGATCTGCCCATAGTTTCTAATAAATCTTCTGTAGTAGCCTGAAAATCCTAAAAATGACTTAACCTCTTTCACATTTCTTGGAATTGGAAATTGTTTCACACAACTTATCTTCTGAGGATCTGGCTTGACTCCTTCGTCAGTGATTTGATGTCCGAGATAACTGACTTCTTTTCGGAGAAATTCGCATTTCAGTGGTTGAAGTTTGAGATTGTATTTGCGGAGTCTCTGAAAAATCTCTGTGATTTTCTGTGAATGATCATTTAGATCTTTTGCATAGATGATTATGTCATCTAGATATACGAATGCTTTGATTCCATTTATACCGATTAGTACTTTATTCACGAGCCTCTGGAATGTCCCTGGAGCTCCCTTCAAACCAAATGGAATTCGCTGAAATTCGAAATGTCCCCGGTCTGTAGAAAACGCCGTTTTGCTACGGTCAGAGGGATCCATCGGGATTTGGTGTACCCATGGGCTAAATCCAAGGTACTGTAATATTTTGACCTCCCTAGTTGGTCCAAAATATCCACGATGTTCGGAAGTGGAAAAGCATCCCCTATCGTAACCTCATTAAGTCGGCGAAAATCCACGCAGACACGGTATTTAACCTGACCATTGACGTCGGGTTTCTTCGGGAATACTAGGAGTGGAGCGTACCAAGGCGATTCACTAGCTGTAATCACACCTTCCCGTTCAAGGGTCTCCATTTGGTCCGTAATTTCCTGTCTATGCCTTTGTGGTAAACGGTAGGGCTTCACGTGAATTGGCGATACCGCTTCTGGGGTTTTGATTCCGTGTGTCACTGCTGTAGTTGCTGTCACCCGATCTCTTTCTAAGAAGAATATGTCAGAGTAATCTTTACAGATGGCCACTAATGATCCCTTTTCCTCTGAATTTAGATGATCGGTTCTAAGTGCTTCTTCCAATCGTTTTAGTCGACTACTGTTTGCATGAGGTTCTTCTTCTTCATCCATGACTTGTACCGAATGGATCAGAGCTTCCCTGAACTCCTCGTGGACCAATTCCTTTAAATTGGGCGTCTTTAGCCTTATCGTTTCTTCGGTTGGGTTGATGAGTGTGGCTAACACCCTTTTGTTTTGTACTCTGGTTACAGCGTTACTGCACAAGACTGATTTCGTGATTTCTTGACATTCAATGATGATGATTTTGTCTTCCGTGTGATTCCCTGCTTCTATTCCTACAAGGGTTTCAGTGCGAGGTTGTAGCACTATTTCAGCCCCGTCAGGAATAATGACTTCATTAGTCTGGTAATTCAGAATGATTTTGTTTTCCACTATAAATGGCCGTCCAAGGATACCATCGTTTGGGATTGGGAATGCAGAATGAACTACTTGGAACATTGCAACTATAGTTTTATCCTCGATAAATAGTTCCAATTGTGTTTGTCCCATTGTGTGTACTATCTGGTCATTAATGCCCTTCAGCTGATATATGACGTCTTCATACACGATAGTCTGATGTGCGAGGGAAGATATTTTTATTAAATTAAGCTCACTCCCAGAATCTAAGAGTAGCTTCGATTTTTTGCTGATGGTCTGTTGAATGTGGCAGGTTAGATGATCTTCATCTAATTCTGCTTTGAAGTAGAGGATCTGTCGTTGCCGGTGTTTTTTAACTCGCTCACCGGGCGCCCACCGCTGGCGCCCGGTTGCTGCTGGTTTTCCTGCTGGTTGCCTTCCTTTTTGGAGTTCACATAATTCCTTTTACGGCAATCTTTCAACATGTGCCCTGGTTTTTTACAGTAGTTACATTGAATATTTCTAACTGGTGCCGTTGCGGAAAAAGGTTTTGAGTTTGTCGTCGTCGGTTTGCTTTTACAGTCCTTCGCCATATGACCGGCTGTATTGCAGTAAAAAGAAGTGGGTTTCTTCGTGGATTGGTGAGGCGCTCCATATAACTTCTTTGTTGCCTCTTGCGAATTTCTGACCCGTTCTTTTTCCCTTGCTGCTTGTATGGCCCTGTCTAATGTTAATGGATTCCTCGCCTTTATAAAATCCTTTAAAGGTCCTAGTCCCTCTACAAAGACTTGGATGCTTTGCTTCTTGATGCTTGTTCCTAGCGCTTGGGCTACCTCCCAACTGTGCCCACTTGTCTCTTGCTCTATGATGAGTGTTTGGAGTTGCTCAATTCTGTTGGCGTAGTTTGTTACGTCTTCTCCGATTTTCTGTCTCGTCGAATACAACTCCGAAAATAGATATGTGGTCGTCCTCTGCGGTTCCAATGCAGACTTTAACGCTTCCTTTAGTTCAGCCCAGTGTCTTATCTCCTTAAACTTGACTGCCTGATGGGCTTTCCCTGTCAGTCTAACTTGTATTCCTTGGAGTAGTCAAGCGTGTACATGGTCATGTGTGCATGCCAATGCAAACTCGCATTTTTCCAAAAATATCTCTAACTCCTCCTGCTTGTCTCCACTGAACGAGCCTGGCAAGAGTTTTAGAGCAGCCTCCAATCCTATTGTCTCTTCTCTGGGTCCGAATGAATATCGGACACCTGATTGATTCAGGTTTCCTTCAGTTATTGGAGGATTTGATATTGCTTGTGTATCTGTATTCGATTGTCCTTCAGAATTTACCATGATGCTAATACCCGTTGTCTGAACTGCTTCCTGAGTGTCTTGATTCATGTTTTGGTAGCTGGAGTTAAGAGGAGAGGAGGGTATAGTCTGATTTAAAAGATTTTCTTCAATGGTTTAGTCTAGGATATTAAGGTTGAGTTGATTTTCTGCTTCCCCCAAAACAGTATCTACTTCCCCCAAAGTTACGGAGACGTTATGTATTAACTCCGAATTATGGTCTATTAGTACGCCAGTTCTGATGAAGATGTTATCAGTAATGATATTCCCAATAGAACGTTCGGATGTCGGATTTTCTGAATTTGAGAATCGTACTGGTAAACTTACACGAGGGGTAGGACTTGGCGGTGTTATTGGATCACTCGATTCGTTATCTGGATTTGGAAACGATCTATCCGACCCGTTTTCCCGTTTTCCGCTCATTAACTACTTATCTACTTGGCTGATACTCAACGAATTGCTAACCTATATTTATATATATGTGTGTATGTTTACATGCAATTATAAATTAATTCTAATGTTAACTACGATATTAATATTATATTAATACAATAATACTACAGATTTACGATTCTAAATTATACAGAAAGAAATAATAATGATAAAAAAAAATAAAAAATAGATAAGAAAGAAAAACGTACTTATTGATCAGTACGGAGTGTAGTCGAGATATGGTTTCAAAATTTTTTTTTTTATTATTATTATTATTATTATTTCTTTATTATTTTTTTTTTTTTTTACTTACAGTAGTGCAGTTAAAATGATCCTTGCCATGTTTTTTTTTTTTATATTTACTGATTTTTTTTAACACTGCTACTGGATGCTCAAATGATCTGCACTGATGTTCTGCTTGGCTTGGCTCGAATTCCTTGGATGTTAACATCGACTTTCCTCTTCGACTGCGCTTGTGGAATCGACGTTCGCTAGCCCCGAAATTGCTGGCGCGGGGACCACTACACCCTGTAGTGGGTTTCTCTGCTTGCTTACGACTTGTCGTTAATAAACAACGGTCGCGTATTTATTTGATAACGACGATCGCGTATTTACACCGATTACAACGATCGCGTATTTTTTAAATTTAACGCTTATCACGAATACGAACCGCTAACGCGAGTCGTGTTGTTTGTTTACACTTCGCGGCGGCGCTGATTACGAGCGTCGTGCACTGGATATCAGTGTTTTCAGCGGTTATCAGCTGCTGGTACTATATTATAATATATATATGTATATTCGGCGGCGGCACAGACGTCCGGTTTAGTAACTAGCATACACGGCAATTGCGTGCGTGCGTAAGTGAGTGTCGTTCGGTTCGGGCGGCACTATCGACACAGCGGCGGCGGCGCGTGTATTATGCGTCGTTTGCGTGTGTGTGTGCGCGCTTATGAATTTCAGCGGTACCACGAACAACGGACGCGGCGGCTGTGATGCTCGTATTACGGATTCGTGTTCGTGTGAGTGCGTGCGCTACTAACCATTAGTTTGGGCGGCGCTACGAGTACAGCGGTACTGCGGCCTCCCTTCCTTGTCGTCTTGTAAACTGGAGTTTCTGTATACTTCGATGTTTTGGATTTTCTGGACACTTCGGACTTTCTTCTTCAGAATTTCTTCTTATATTTAATTATATTATAAGCATAGATTTACTTTAACTCAAAATTACACGGCATTGACTAACTTATTATTTAACGAACTGGAATCTACGGATCCCACCGCTGCCACCAAAAATGTTATGGACGTCTCCACAACCGAGTTTGTTCGTTAGTAATAAATACGCAGTGTTTAAGTTATCACTAATACTTTATTAATATAATCAATTTTAAAAGAAATTAGTTACACAGAATAATTGTTAGACTTAAGAAAATAAAAGAGGCTCTGCTCGATGGTCTGCCAGGACTACACTAAATATTACACAGACGGCGAGACACGGTAGGGGCTCGCTCGGGCTCAAATCTGTCCACACAGCGAATTCCCTAAAACCGTGTCACTCTATCGGTTCACATGTTAATATGCTTACACACTATACTATATTATATTATATTATAACTATATCCTATTCTGGGTATAGCATAAACACAGGGGTTCACAACACCACCATTGACCATTAAATCTCATAAATTACAATATTATATTAATTTATTATTATAAATTAAATGAGGTATATTCTATAATAATAATTTTCAAAGCCAATAAAGTAAACAATTAACTTAAATTAAGTATATTAAAATCAAAAAATCGATTTTGTCGAAGAGTGGTTATGTGTATATTCAGTGTAAATCATTTATTATTTATTTTTGAATTTAACTACTTATATTTTATTATGAAATAAATTTTTATTTATGAATAAAATATGAGCTCATGTATTATACTATTAAGTTACATTAAAAACGTGGATAATATTCTGAAACACGTCATCCTATGACGTTACACATCTACAACATTCGTTTTATAACATATTATGTTCGTTAAATAAAAAAAAGAATAATGAATTTTGTATGTAATTCAATATAATTATCTTAACCCAAAGGATAATTTTTATCGAAATGTTAGTTACATTTACTACTATATATTTAATTGACATTCAAATAGCCACTATGATATATTTATTGTATGACTCATCATTTTATGGCCATGATTAATATGATCTTATTTATTTCATCAAATTAGTATAAATTTGTAATGATATTGTCACAGAACAGTAATAACTACAAATATTGCACACTGATAATTTAAAAAAAATTTAATTTTCATGTAATCAGAAAAATTATTTCGATAATGTTTAACTAATACATGCACAAATGTGTAATTGTTATTTTCAAATAATAGTCAATCTCCAATCACGTCATGATTATTGACATTTAAATAAGTTTTATATAAACCTCAATATGACCATACGATTGATCTTATAGTGTTTTAGCCGACAGCTGAAACGTTTGTTTGAAACAATCATAGTGTGTTAAGTGTTATTCAGTTTTTTTTTCGAGGAAAGCAGCGTCCCGACGTTTTTTAGGTTTATCATCTAAATATTTAGATTAAATATACTACTCACTATAGGATTATATTTATAATTATTATTATTGTATGATGTTTTAGCAGAATTGGACTTTGGAATATCGACCAGCAGCTTACGTTCCTGTTTGTATTGCAGTCAACACGTTTCAATCTGTAAGTTTACACTCTGTTAATATGTTTTAATAAGTTATTAAAATACAATGTACTTCAAAAATATTTCTATTATGCGATATCTATTTATACACAATTGTCAATTAATTTTTATTCCGATTAAAACTGTAGTTTATATTGTTCGTATTCGTTTCTCGGTCCCCTTCAAATCATAAATAATGTCAATTTTTTTTTTTTGTATATAATATCTTAATTATTCAATATTACAAATTGAAAATGAAATAGTATTCGTATTAGTATAAAATTATACTACCCAAAAAAACAGCCGAGAATGTTTACACTTTTGGTTGGTTATTACAAACTCCTTGAGAATCATAAACCGCAAGCAGTCATATCCAAGTATTATAATGTCTTAGGCGTAATTATATTAACTATAAGAAATTAACTATTGAAAAATAAACCAAAAATATCCATTGTCTATTTGTACAACAGAATCAGTTACAATCTGTTTTTTGTGATTAATTATAACTTACTCGTAAAAAATATACGTAAGTTGAAATTAGTATTGTAACGATTTTATCATATTGTTTTAGATAATCAGAATGTCATCAAGACCCAATAACGATCAACCATCATCTTCGCAAAATCAGGATCATCAAAATAATAGTCAAAAGCGTCAATCCAGCATGGCATCAAGACCCAATAAAAAACAAGCATCTTCCTCACGAGATAAAGATAAGCAAAAAAATACTAGCAAACAACAGGTAGAATTTGTTACTGTTGCAAAGCATAAAGTGCAACATGCAAAACCGACTGCGCTGGTGTCACCTCAAAAGCGGAGTGACATAAAACCAATGTTTCCCAAACCATCTAGTCGTCAAGACTAGTATTTAAGACTTCCATCAATATGTTGTAAATAATTTTTATTGTATTATACTAAGATAAGTTCATTAATTGACAATATGTAAAATGTGTAACTGATATTATTTATATATATATATATAAAAATATAAATATATTATTATTTAAATTTAAATGATTTTTCTTTAATATAAAATAATAAATACCCGATATTTTAAAACCTCATAAATCCAAGAAAAAATAGGTATTTTATAATTAATTATGAGATATATTAGATGTATATAGTTGACGTATTATGGATAATTCAGTAGTGTATGAATAGGTTACTCCTGATAGCAAAAGTTTAAGGAATGTTTTGTTTGGTAGCACATTTTTATATTTTAATTAGAAATAAATAATATTTTAGAATTCTGTAGATGGTATATATCTCTAAGTATTATAAATAAACTTTGTGAATTTAACTGTGAATATACGTCGATAAAACGTATGAAATTGGTAGTACAAATTATTCGTAAAATTATTCGTATTGTTGTATCATTATCTTCGTGTCGTTTGGTATATTTGTTATAGTATACGTCAAATGCGTACAATTTTAAGAACAGATATATATAAATGTATAATAGTCGTGATCATACTTATAACTATGGTATATTATAATGGGTAAATGTATCAAACTGATGCTTCCCAAACCGCCTGGTCGTAGACTAGCATTTAAGTCTTTGATCAAAATATATTTTGATATTGTTGTTCCTAAGATATTCTGTTATTGTATGTTACCTAATATTTAAAAATACGTGTATCTTGTTACCTACTAAAATTAATAATAAATTATTATCTTAGAAATGAAAAAAAGAAAATGCTGTTTCGATTTACTTATTAGAGTATGATTAATTAAAATAATAATTATAATAGTATTATTAATTTTTAATCAAAATTCAAATAAGTTTTTGAAATACTTAATAATAAATGTTAACGAATGTATGTCTATCTTATAATAATAAAAAAATATAATAAAAGCTTAATATATTCGCCCTTTAAATATCTACAGTGATATTTCAATTTGAGCTACTATTAGGATTCTAGATAATTATACTTAAATAAGTACAAATGCATTAATCGAATTAATGTTATAATAATCCATGACCTTTATAATATTATACTGAGATTGAATTAATTTATATTTCCTCTTCGATAATTTAGAAAAAAAAATTATCGTAACATCAAATAAACGAAAAAATACTACAAAATATATAAATAATAATTACATAAATATAATTTGTGTAGACAATTTAATCGCCCTCAATATTAAACAATTAATTAACACTTAATGTACATGTATCGCAATGGTATTTTAACCGATTATAACAAAAATTATAGTTCTCGAACTAATTGTTTTTTTTTTTTAATTAGTTTGTATGATATAATATTTAAATCTCATGATCAATGATTATTATTTAAAAATGAAATATTTAGCAAGTCCCAATGTGGGGTAGGCTCTATATATTAGTTACTAATTACTGTTTCACACATAATATAATATGATTACTAAAAATAATATATAATAAATATATATGACGATTATATCATATTAAATGTATTTATAAATATTATTTTAATTCGCTGTGATGAAAAATGAATAAAATCATTAAGTGGCCTCGATACGGTTTTTATTTAAGGGACAACATTTAAGCAATTCATAATCGCGTGTTAGCCGCCCGAGCTCTATGTGGTATTTGTAAATAATTATTAATGTTAGTGAAATTCAAGCGTGTTCCGGTTGGGATCATCAACAGTTGCACTCTCGTACTCGCATGCACTTGGCAATAAAAAAAAATTCACTATACGAATTCTACGACAACTTACTTATTGAATTGACAAAATTAAATTAGTTAACAGGGTCTGTTCTTAATTCTCAATAAATATTTAAATTCAGCAGAATAATGTCTGTAAATCGTACGAAACATTCCGCTTTTAATTTTAATTTTTAATGTAATATTATAATTTGAAAAATTTCTTATTACAAGTTTTTGTTACCACTTCATTAGAATATAAGATTTACAATGTATTTCATGAGATCTATAGACAATTTTTTGCTGAGTTCAGAATTTTTTTCAGAATCAAAATCGGACATCTTAAACAAACTTTAATTTTGTCAAGACTATAATTATTATGCAAGATTTATTGTGTACTATTATTATGATTTTTTTAGGTATTAAAATAATATTGCAAGCTCCAATACTATAAATTATTAATAATATTCATATACAACCAGTAATTTGAAATATATTTATTAAATAAGAATATATTTTCTACATTATACCTTTATTCATTAAAAAGGAACTTTTTCTTTATCATGCCTATAGCCGTATATGTATAGGTACTAATTGACTTAGTACTTTATGTAGTAGAAAAGTGAAATGTGTAGTATAAAATTTAAAAGTGTGTTATTCAAATCAGTGGCGTAATTTGGAATTGGTTCTTGAGTGTGATTGGGATATAAGTTTATACTATCATTCTAGTGTGGCTATGCCCCGCCCCCATACCACCTTTGACCATTAAATTTCATAATATAATATTAAGATATTCTAATAAATTAAATAAGGTACATGATATAATATTGGTTTTCAAAGACAATTAATAAAACAGTTATATTGAATTTATATTTGTTGTACGCATATTACGTGTACGTTAGTTACGGCCTAACTTCGTGGTTATCATGAATCCTATAGACAGTTATTTTAATAAACATTAATATTTCGCTAATCTAATTGAGGTAGACTTTCAATGTTCATCATAATGTATGCTATAAATGATCATATTTTTTTTCTTTATTTATTAAGATTCATTACAAAATATTTTCCAGACTATGAGAACTTTAAAAAATATTATTATTTTCTGAAATATTACTGTACCACTTAAAAATAAGTATGTTACATGACATTTATATGTATACGTACGGACTCAGTTGCTGATCAATGCATGATTAACAAAAAATAATAATCCCTATAACTTTTAAATACATATTCAGTTTAAATAATTTATCATTGATTTTTGAAATTAACTACATAAATTTTATCATAAAAACATTTTGTATTAAGGTATAAATTATAAGCTCAAAAATCTAATTTTAATGTAATTGAAAAAATTATTTCGATGATAATTGACTAATACATGCTTAAATGTATAATTGTTATCTACAAATACTAGTCATTCTCCAATCACGTCGTGATTATTGACATTTAAATAAGTTTTATATAAACCTCGATATGACCATACGGTTGATCTTATAGTGTGTTGGCCGACAGCTAAAACGATTGTTTGAAACAATCATAGTGTGTTAAGTGTTATTCAGTTTTTTTTTTGAGGAAAGCAGCGACCCGACGTTTTTTAGGAATACCATCTAAATATTTAGATGAAATATACTACTCACTATAGGATTATATTTATTATTATTATTATTATTGTATGATGTTGTAGCAAAATTGGAGTTTTGGAATATTGACCAGCAACTTACGTTCGTGTCAGTATTGCTGTCCACATTGGTTTCAATCTGTAAGTTTACACTCTGTTAATATGTTTTAATAAGTTATTAAAATACAATGTACTTCAAAAATATTTCTATTATGCGATATCTATTTATAGACTATTGTCAATTAATTTTTATTTACGATTTTTTTTTTATTCCTATTAAAACTGTAGTTTATATTGTTCGTATACGTTTCTCGGTCCTCTTTAAATCGTAAATAATATCAATTTTTATTTTTTTTGTATATAATATCTTAATTATTCAGTATTACAAATTGAAAATGAAATGGTATTCGTCATAATTTTATACTACCCAAAAAAACAGCCGAGACTATTTACACTTTTGGTTGATTATTACAAACTCCTCGAGAATCACAAGTCACAACCAGTCATATCCAAGTATTATAATGTCTTAGGCGTAATTATACTAACTATAAGAAATTAACTATTGAAAAATAAACCGAACATATCCATTGTCCATTTGTACAACAGAATCAGTTACGATCTGTTTTTTCTGATTAACTATAACTTACTCGTAAACAATAAATGTAATTTAAAAATAAATATTGTAACGATTTTATCATTTTGTTTTAGTTAATCAGAATGTCATCAAGACCCAATAACGATCAACCATCATCTTCGCAAAATCAGGATCATCAAAAAAATATGAGCAAGCGTCAATCCATGGCATCAAGACCCAATCAAAATCAATCTAATCTCACGGGATAAAGATAATAAAAAAAATACTAGCAAACAACAGGTAGAATTTGTTACTGTTGCAAAGCATAAAGTGCAATATGCAAAACCAACTGCGGTGGTGTCACCTCAAAAGCGCAGTGACATAATACCGATGTTTCCCAAACCGTCTAGTCGTCAAGACTAGTATTTAAGACTTCCATCACCATGCTGTAAATATTTTTTATTTTATTATACTAAGATAAGTTCTTCATATTTTCACCAAATATGATAACATTATAAAATTGTGGCTAATATAATGTAAAAAATAATAAAAATAAAAATATTATTATCTAAATTTAGTTGATTTATTTTAATATAAAATAATAAATACCTATATTTTAAAACCTCCTAATACCAAGATAAAATATTTATTTTATAAATATTATATTAGACATATTAGAACTATATAGTTAACGTATAAGACTTTAGAGTGTGTTTTGTTTAGTAGTACCTTTTTATATTTTATATACAAATAATAATTAAATAAATAATTTTAATAATTTTGTTCAAATCTTTGTATTGTTATTTGTGTGTCGTTATGTAGTTTGGTTTACTAGTTACAGTACACGTCACATACATACAAAGTTTATGTTAATTAGTTATGAATGACATTCATTTTCAACTCGATTATTAATTTTAAAGTGGATATATATATTCATGTACAACAGTCGTTATCATATTTTTTTCGTTATAGTTAATGTTCAGAAAAAAATATGATAGCTAAAATCTAAAACATTTTTGTTTACTCTTTGTAACACTATTTAAAAGTATAGATACTAAGAATAAATATTAAAAAAAATATTCTAATACAGTGATTTTGTTATAGCAAACGGAGATCGATTACAATGCAAGAGGCCTTTAGTCTTTAATAACACAATAGAATTAAGTAGTGAGAATCTGTGTAAATAAGCATGACTTAAAAAGCTCCTCAGTTTCCAACTATAAAGAATTAATGGTTTTGCCGAACAGGTTTCTGTATAAACAATTTTCTCTAAAAATATCAGTCTTGAAAATACATTTCAATAATATAAATAAAAAATCTAATTATTTAATTCATAACAATTTTATTGTTTCTAGGCATTCAGATAACATAAATTTCTTGTGATAAAATATAATTTCACCCATACGGGTTTATCCAAAATACGTAGGTAATCAAATATTTAAAATGTATAAGTTTTAACCAATAGTTATGGATTTTAAATTCAAAACGATATTATAAATCTTTATTGTTAATAAAAAAAATAATTACATTGTATTAAATGCGAGGATAATTTATTACACTTTTTTTATAAATATTCATTGTTACCTTCAATGCCTCATTGGCTATATTATTTACAAGATTACAACAAAGTTTTTGAACTTTGGCATTCTGAACATTTTCTTATGTTAATAGTGACATGAGTGATATCAAAATATGTTGTGGTTTTGATGTACTTGACATTTGATATTTCATTAATCGACAATACCTACATTTTAAATTTATATTTTTAATATTAGTGACATAAAAAAATATTACAGTGTTAAATCATACGAAAACTACTATTTTTATTATACATATTTTTTAAATATTTTTAATCAAAACTAATATTATTTTTCATAACTGTAACGTCAAAGTAAATATATTGTTTTACCTTGGAAATATAAGCAATACAGGGATTTCGGGATAGAATATTAGAATCTATGATTTATTTTGATCGAATATTTATAATAATATTTTATTTTTTTTTGTAATTATACATGCATATTCCGATGAAAACCATGACTTAACACTCTAAATACTGTGTATTTACGTGCCTTCTTATATATATTACCTATGGGTTATAAGTAAAATGTTACTGCACAGATTTTTATAAAATAGTTATTGACAAAATCTAAAATACAGAACAAATATCACAGTATATTGATATTAAATAGAACATTGTTAGTTTTTTGGTAAGTCTTTTTAAAACAACAATGTATTATGTGTTAAACATTAATAACTAATAACTATGTCATTAGGGGTCTTGATAAATTTCTTAAATTTATATAATAGACGTGGAATATACGATTTTAATATAAAATCATAAACATTGATTTTAAAGTAAAACAATTAGTTTAAACATTTTAATTTTTGTAATAATTGGTTAAAATACCATCATGATAAGTGTACTTTAAGTATCAATTATTTGGTAAACACAGCAGGCGATTTAACTCTTACATATACATTATATTTATCTAATTACATATTTTGTAATATTTTTTCGTTGATTTGTTCTTAAGATAACTGTCTTTTTTTTTTAACTTATTGATGAAAAAATATAAATCAATACAATCTGAATATTATATAAACCAGATATATTTATAGATTATTATAACTTTAATTCCTGTACGCTGTACGCCTGTGTCCAATTAATAATTACAGTGTATTTACACAGTCTTGTATGTATGTATGTATTTTTCTAGATAATATACTTACCATTAAACATAATAGTAGGTAAATTTACTCTAATATTAAAGTTAACATCACAAAATACCTATGTTCTGCAGAAGGCAAATTCGTTATGGTGTACTTTTAGTAAGACATAGATAATTCATATCATATCACTGTCGATATTAAAGGCGAATATATTATGCTTTCATTATAGTTTTATTTAATAATTTTTAATATTATAATGATAGATTTACATTCATTAACATTTATTATTAAGTAATTCCAAAACTTATTTAAATTTTTATTAAAAATTAATAATACTATTATAATTATTATTTTAATTAGTAATACTCCAATAAGTAAATTGACACAGTATGCGTTTTATAACATATTATTTACGTTGATTAAAATAACGAAAAATGTAATTAAATTGAACCCTAATTATAATTGTTGTCGAAATGTTATAGCCACACTTACTACTGTATATATATTTTACATTCAATTAGCTATTATAATATTAGTATTTTATGACTAATAATTTTATGGCAATATTAATTTGATTTTATTTATTTTATTAAATTAGTATAAATTTGTAATGAAACTATTAACGTATTGGGCACTGATTATTATCAAAAAATTATTTCCATGATGATTGACTAATACATGCTCAAATGTCTAATCGTTTCTTCAAATACTAGTCAATCTTCAATCAAGTAATTATTATTGACATTTAAATAGGTTTTATATAAACCTCGATATGACCGTGCGATTGATGTTAAAGTGTGTTACCCGACAGCTGAAACGTTTGTCTGAAACAATCATATTGTGTTAAGTATTTTTCAGTTTCTTTTTCGACGAAAGCAGCAACGCGACGTATTCTAGGTATATCATCTAAATATTTAGATGAAATATACTACTTATTTTACGATTATATTATTTTAGTATTATTAATATTGTTTAATGTTTTAGCAGAATTGGATTTTTGGAGTGTCGACCAGCAGCTTGCGTTCGTGTCCCTTTTGCAGTCAACAGTCAACACTCGTTTCAATCTGTAAGTTTACTTTCTGTTATAATATATTATAATTAATTATTAAAATACAATATCCGACGAAAATATGTCTATTACGCGAGATATATATATAATTAGACAACTATTAATTAATTTATATTTTCGAATTATTTTTTTCAATTCCGAATAAAAAACTGTAGTTTAAATTGCCCGTATACGTTTTATTGGTCACTCAAATCGTAAATAATATAAATTTAATTATTTTTTGTATATAATATCCTTATTATTCAGTATAACGATTTTTCATTATTTTATGCTACCAAAAAACCATCCGAGAATATTTATACTGGTTGGTGTCGAATGTTATTAAAAACTCTTCGAGGATCACAAGTCACAACCAACAATATCCAAATATTATAATATCTTAGGCGAAACTATACTAACCATGAGAAAAAACTTTTTGATTTGTAAAAAAAAAACCAAATAGGTATATCGTTGGATAAGATTTCTGATCGTATTTCTGATTGTCGTATACTCGTATACAATATTCTCAAGTTAAAAAAAAATAAATATTGTTATTATTTATCAATTTGTTTTAGACAAACAACATGTCATCAAGACCCAATAGCAGCCAATCATCTTCTTCACAAGATAAAGATAATAAAAAAAATACTAGCAAACAACAGGTAGAATTTGTTACTGTTGCAAAGCATAAAGTGCAATATGCAAAATCAACTGTGTTGTTGTCACCTCAAAAGCGGAGTGACATAAAACCGATGTTTCCCAAGCCCTCTGGTCGTCAAGACTAGTATTTTTTAAGACTTGCATCAATATGTTGTAAATAATTTTTATTTTATTACACTAAGATACATTCTACATATGACAACATGTTTAATATGTGGCTGATATTATATTTATATAAAAATATAAATATATTATTATTTAAATTTAAATGATTTTTTTTTAATATAAAATAATAAATACCCGATATTAAAATGAGGTTTTAAAACCTCATAAAACCAAAAAAAAATAGGTATTTTATAATTGAATATGAGATATATTAGAAGTATATAGTTGACGTATTATGGATAATTCAGTAGTATATGAATAGGTTACTCCTGATAGCAAAAGTTTAAGGAATGTTTTGTTTGGTAGTACATTTTTATATTTTAATTAGAAATAAATAATATTTTAGAATTCTGTAGATGGTATATATGTCTAAGTATCATAAATATTTAAAAAAGTTTTGTCAATTTAACTGTGAATATACGTCGATAAAACGTACGAAATTGGTTGTACAAATTATTCGTATTATTGTATCGTTATCTTCGTGTCGTTTGGTATATTTGTTACAGTATACGTCAAATGCGTACAATTTTAAGAACAGATATATTTAAACGTATAATAGTCGTGATCATACTTATAACTATAGTATATTATAATGGGTAAATGTATGTTCTTACACAAGACCTTGCAGGTAAAAAAAATACTTATGTTAGTTTTATTTATAACCAGCTTGTCTTCAAGACCCAATCATCAATCGTTTTATTTGTGAGATCAATATCATTAAAAATCAAGAGCATAAGTCAGACGAAATCAGTTACAGTTAAAAAGTATAAAGCGCAATCTCCTAAACCGGCTAATAAACCGATTGCGTTCGTGTCGCACCAAATGCGGAATATCAAATTGATGTTAGGTATGATGATGATATGATCGTACGATTGATATTTGTAATGATGTGCGCCTAAGCTATCATATATTTTTTAAATTTAAAATATACAATAAAATAATTATAATAATTGTTAGTTAATAACGATAAGATATTACACACACACACACACACAGGCAACATGCAGATCGTTCATGCAATAAGACATAATAATAAGTCAGTTATAAACGTTTGTAATAAGAAATTAAAATACGTGTATTAAAAAATATTAAAAAAAAGTTAAATAAAATTACAATAGTGGTTCAAAGAAAATAAGGTCTAATTATTTTAAAACATAAATCGATCACCTCATATTACATCTTGAACGCGAACTATGATTTCAACAAACAAGTCGTTACAAGGATCAGAGAGGTAATATTACCAAATTATAATTTAACAAGTTATGGATTTAGAAACACATAATCGTTATTATTATTATTATTTTATAATCTAGAATCTTTTCAATCATTAGCTACTTTTGTCAAGACTCTTGATGGGCTTACAATTTTATAATATAAATACGAATGCATATGTAAAACCTGTTAGTCGTGTTAGAAACACTATCATGGTAACAACTCCTATGAAGAAATATTCTAAACGTAAACTAATTGAACATAGTTTAACACCAGAAAATTTGGCTTTTCTACGCTTGCTAAACGCTATTTAATATGGATGATATGTATTTAGATGTCA
Organism: Rhopalosiphum maidis; assembly: GCF_003676215.2. Taxonomy (NCBI): domain Eukaryota; kingdom Metazoa; phylum Arthropoda; class Insecta; order Hemiptera; family Aphididae; genus Rhopalosiphum; species Rhopalosiphum maidis. Next base: position 49,078,871 of record NC_040879.1, read on the forward strand.
CGGCTGAATACACCGATGATTGTAAAATAACTCAAATTGAATATCATTCTTTTTTACCTTATTCAACATCTGCCCTCTCCAATAACGATGAAGTACGTATTGCTTTACATAACACAGAGTCTTATACTTTACCATGTGAGAGTTATATTTACATCGAGGGTACAATAACCAAACCTACAGAAATAACTGAAGAAATTAGATTTATAAACAATGGACTGTCATTTCTTTTCTCTGAAATGAAATATGAAATAAACGGTACTCAAATTCAAAAACTTGTTAACCCAGGTATTTCGACTACATTAAAAGGATATTGCTCGTATAATAAATCAAATATTATATCGCATCATAACGCTTCCTGGGATAGTGATATTAAAAATGGTAATAAAGATTTTATCGACAGCGGTAATTTTAACGGTTGTATTAATCTTAAAGGTTTGTTTGGTTTTTGTGAAGATTATAAACGTATTTTAATAAACTGTAATCAACAACTTATATTAAATAGATCATCGATCGATATGAATGCTGTTAAACAGTTTAAAAATAATGAAATAGTAGACGCTCCTAAACTAAAAGACGTTAAAATAAATATAACAAAAATATTGTGGAGAATGCCTATAGTGAAAGTGAGTGATAGAGAAAAAATACGACTGTTGAAAGTAATCAACAATCAGAAACCTCTAACATGTGCGTTTAGATCGTGGGAACTGTGTGAATATCCGTTTTTACCTCAAAACACTTCGCATTCATGGAAAGTAAAGACATCTAACAATACTCGATATGTCATAATCGGTTTTCAAACCGATAGGAAAAATAGCTCGAGTAAAGCAATGTCATTTTTTGATCATTGTAAAATTAAAAACGTAAAGGTCTATTTAAACTCTGAAATATTCCCATATGAAGATTTTCAAAGCGACTTTACTAAGAACAAGATGGCTACATTATATCACGCATATACCGAGTTCCAGAAATCATATTATGGTTATAACGATGTAATAACGGTATGTTTTAATGGTATGCCTTTCAAAATGGAACCGTTAACTGCGTATCGATACATTCCAATTTCTTACTTGAAAATCCCGGTAAGTACTTTAAATAGTAGTAGTAAAGATTTGGGCCCATTTCACCAAAGCACAAAAAAAAAGAATTATAAATAATTTTTTTTTTATCGACTGATTACAAGCGAATAAATACGTAAACAACGATAATAATAATCGCACAACAATCGCATCGTGTGCGCCCCCGTAATCGCACAAATTGCTTGTATCGTATATATCGCATAAATCGCGCAAGAATCGTGTCGCGTTACAATCGCCTCGTGTGTTGAGGGCCTTAAGTGGATGATTATAAAACAATTGGTATGTATAGATACTTTAATTTACAAAATGTATGTACCTATAGTGTATACATTTTATATTAACATTAAAATCCAAAAAAAAAAAATACATAAATTCATAGAATAATTGAAATTTTTATAAACACAATATATCAATGCCAATGCTACCATCACCATGCTTTTCTCATTCTGCAAAGTAGAATTCAATCTGAGAAGTACAGAAATCATTTTTTGAAGATTGTTATAAAACAGTTAAAATATAGAATAGATACAGAATGTAGAAGAACCAATACTACCTACTTATACCCAAACTAGTAAAACTAAAAGAATCTATTACAACTGATGTTTCGGATTCAAAAAACATTTCATCTGAAAATAAGTCTTGAGTATTATGGTTATGGGGAAGAGATTTAGTTTCAATCAACATATCAGACAATTAAATATTATTGAATTTATCAGATTCTAAACATACAAATATAAGGTTGTACAAGCATAATCAGCCCATTTTTTTAAATAAAAGATAATACTATTCTTAGTATTTGTATCTACTATCGGTAAAATTTATTTTATTTATCATACAGCAATTGGTTAGGTAAATAAGTGGTTGTAATACAGACTATTTATTTTCTTGAAAAGCGTCCTAATCTAGGAAAATAAACGATATGTATATTTTTTAAGAATTTCATAATTTGTAAATGTGGGAACTGGTTTGCATTAAAATCACAATTAAATCAACAATATTAACTATAATAAACCAAAAGTATTTAACACACTTAACTTGTTTTTCATACTTGTTAATTTTTTGAAAAATTTAGATCTTTTTCCAATTTTTGATATAAATTCTTTTATTGTGTCTGAATATAATTATAATATAAAAATATTAAAAATTACCTAAAACAAGTACCTACTCAGTACTCACAAATTGTCCCGGTGTTAATTGAAAGGGCTAACCCACGCACAATTCAAATTCACAAAAGAACATAGATTATTTGTAAATTATAAACAAGGATATGGTCATTATAACTCCACTTTTACAAAATACGAAAAAATAAAAGCTTCATAAAATAGTTATTCACGCCACGTAGGTAATGTTAATATATCAGATTTTAGAAACAATTTTTAATAAGCGAAGTTGTATAATATTAGTAAATAATAATGTCTGGTGTACTTATCTATCAGACATTACAAATATTTTGTATAAATGTATAATTAACTTGTTCTACGTTACCTTTGAAAATATTTATTATATTATCATGGATTCCCAATTCTTTCATCAAATATTCGGTAAATTCGTAAATCTTACTAAAAATTAATTGTATAGAAAAAAAAGTTAAAATCAAAATGAAATAGTGCAGTATAGTTTACTGACTTTTGAGTTTCTGACTAGTCGTGGACTCGCTGCTGAATGAATGCATTATGCCCAGTACCGGATTAACCTACAAGCAAATTAAGCACTGCTTAGGACACTCGAAAAAATTCGGCGCATAATTTTTTTTTTGTATTGAAAAAATTTAAAATGTGTAGATTTGCACATTAAGTCGATTGTCATGGACCTGACATCGACTCAATATTTTACCAAATTATTAGATTGTTTATTGGGGACAAAATTCGGCCGACATAAATGGTCAGACTACATCCAGATTTCAATTGAATTCGCCAAAATTATACAGTTTATACACACATTTATTTCTATATAACAAAATATAATTTAATAACTATACATTTATTTTAGTATTCAACTATATAGTTTAAAAAATGAAATTTTTTTTAATTTGTAGTTAGCACCTTTATTTTTCTCCTTATAGCCTTAAGTAAGCCCGTTTATTTATTTTCTTAAGGCCCGTGAAACACTTAATCCGGCACTGATTATGCCACTATTATTATAGATGTTATCGCGTAAATAATCAAGACACAAACAAACAATAATACTCGGTATTTGGAAAAACCAAAATAACGGTAATATTCGTATACGTATACGGGTCCTATACGTGAACAATTTTAGATATAGTTACTCGTACTATATGATTTGGTTGTATTAACCATTTTTATCCGGTAATATAATGTTTACTATTTAATATCCTATTATATAAACGTAAATATAGTAAAAATATTTCAACTAATTATAGTTAGTTCGTTTTACTAATTTATTTAGTATAATAATTATAGCACATACTACATACAACTAAAATATGTTAATATTTCTACCTAAGATTATTTAGGTAGTTAATATTTTTTTTTCATGTGTGCCCATTCAAGTTAACAGGTTAAGGTGACCATGTTTTATCCTGTATTTTTTTATATCGATGCAAATTATTCCGTGTTAATCCTTGTCTTATTAAATTAGTTATAAATGTTTTATAGGTAGTTTTAACGTACCTATATATTATCTACTATAATACTAGTATTTATAATCAATGATATTACATACTGTTAGTTTTATTTTATATTAATACAAATGAATATTAAATTGATTATTTTACATAATATAACCAAATGCCTTGATGTCAATGTTTTATTTAAAATATAATTATCATCAATCAACCTATATAATATTATTATAATATTTATAACCATAGTATATTAATATTATTAAAATTAAAGTAAATTATCAAGTGTAGAAATTATACATAAAAATACAAAAATTACAATTTTAATAATCTATAATAGTTAGAACTCTGAAGGATGGCGAATAAAAATGTTTAATAATAACATATAACATATTATTCTTGTTAATATAATTAACATTTCTTCTTTATTTTATAATACATAACAATAAACGTCCAAGTAAATTATCGAACGACTGCCAGAAAGTATATCGATTATCTATATACTAATCATAGATAACATATTTCGTTATTTTGTTTTTTTAACAATTCGTAGAAATTATTAAAAATCGGTCGTTGGTTGCGTTCGATCGTACGGCGTACACATTACACGTACAATACATACATAAATGATATATTTTATACGAATACGGGTGACGATCGGTTCGCATTGGAACGATAATCTAATAATTATAAACCAGTCACTGTGAATATTTTTATATAATATATTCGTACATACTACATACACACTGTGTGTACAAAAATAAAACTTTTTCTATCCGAAAGATAAAACTATTATGAGTGTTCATTTTTCTTCACGACTATGAAATAGAGGGCGGCCAAGTAGAAAATAGATTTATTCTGACTAGACATTCGGTAATTTTCAACACAACATTCAAGGCGGATAGACTTAATATTCAGATATTAGTACTTAAATTACTGATAAGTAAACAGTAAACACTATAACATTAGTATAGCGTTGAAGGAACTTAATTATATTTAATTGGTAGAGCAAAATTATTCAAAAACGTGGTGATATATTATATTTGAATAAAAATATTGTATTGGTACAATTTACTGATTAGAACAGTTTATTAACATAAGCAATAGTTATTGTTTTGTATCAGTATTTCTGATTTTTTTTTTTTGTAATTATGCTAAATAAGTGCTTAAAAATGTGTTTCCTCGTTAATAAGTTTAATGGGGCGGCAAAACAAAATTTGCCTAGGAGCGGCAATTGTGTAAATCCGTCTCTGAGTAAGTACCTATTCATAATCAATGGTATAAGATTGTCGTCGGACCACACGAATATACGACGACACAACGACGACGACGGGCACTCGAAACCACGCGGTTTGTACGACTTGTCATTGGCGAGACAAATGTGTCGTTCGAACTAACAAAACAACGATCACGCTGTGCTATCGCGAATGACGCGAAAAACGGTGAGCCAAACGAAATCGTTCGTCGAGGCGCGACACTGGCACTCGAAACGTTCGCGTAAAAATGGCGTACACACGCTGTGTAGCCGTGTGGCGAGGAAGGACGCGCGGAAAGGCTCCGCAAGTCCGAACACTCCGAACGCCGAAAAAGAACAGGACAACGACGAACCGGTCAGCGATGGTGTCGGCTGCAACGGAGCGGCGGCATTGGCAACTTCACAAACTTTCGTCTAACAGTCGCACCACCTTAGTGGGACCGGTTGACCAGGTGGCGGGAAACATACCGCGTTCGAACAAATTATAAAATATTTTTTTATTACATAAAACTATTATTTTTTAATTTTTAATTTAAATTTAATTACATTTTGTTTAATTTCAAATTAACTATTATGTATTATTAAAATTATAATTTTTGTATTTTTATGTACAATTTCAACACTGGATAGTTTACTTAAATTTATATAATACTTAATACTATGGTTATAAATGTTATATTAATATTATATTTTAAATAAAACATTGATATTAAGACATCTGGTTATATTATGTAAAATAACCAATTTAATACGCATTTGTATTAATAAAAATTATTTCTTAACATGTATAAAACTATATTGAAATTAAAATATTTAGGTACCTACTGTGCTCTACGAAATCTAGATTTATTTTTAAGTTTACATCATCATATTAACGATTATAGATTATTAAAAATGTAATTTTTGTATTTTTGTGTACACTTAAACACTTGGTAATTTACTTAATTTTATATAATACTGTGGTTATAATTATAAATTTCATATTAATATTATAATGGTTATTAAAGCAATATTATCACATTAATAATACATGGGCTCTGATTATTAATTATGCCTATTCAATAGATGAGTATTAAGTATTAAATTACATAAATTAAAAATGTTAACACGTATAATATTATAATAAATACAAAAAGTTTCTTAATATTTTATCATTTTCCCATTTGGCGTTGTCGGCACTATTGAATAATTTTTACATCATAATATTAGGCTGAATGACGCCAATAAATTACAGTTAACTATTTTATTTATAAAAATGTAATGTTCAAATAAACAAACGAAAAAACCTATCTATTATAATTATACATAAATTATTTTTCAATAGGTTAAAAACTATATGATCACAGTTAACTATTGTCTATTAGAGCGGAAAACAAGTCGATTTACAATAATGCTTATTAATATATTGAAACTATATATGTATATGCGCCTTAGTAGTTAGTAGGTACATGACAATGTCGAATTCGTTTGTATTGAAAACCAACTGTAGTTTATACTACTTTTCCGTATGGTCAACACCTCGCTGATATTGAAATACTCGACGTCTTGACATCGTACAATTAGTACACATGAACAGTAGCGCATACTTGCAGCGTATATAATCCAGGTTCGTCGTATTCGTCGCAATCGCCATCGTAGTAACCCTCGTCGCCGCCTAGACCAATCACATTTTGTTTTCTATTGCACGATTACGAGGTGTTTATCAGTATGTAGAAAATGTATTGTCAAACATCCATTGTTTTAAGTGGGACCGATATTCGTACCCATTACATATTGTTTGCCGGCTTTGGGTACTCTTTGTCTACACCGGTGCACTATGATTGCGTACTTTTTACCTTTTTTCTTTAAGCAAATACAAAAATTTAAATAAATATGAATTCAAAAAATGTATTAACATTAATAATAATGTAATATGTAGTCAAAAAAAATAAATATATAACAAAAATCCAGTTCTTATGACTTATTAGCACAAAAACGTGGTCTTAATGTCAGCAAATAATTATTTAAAGATACCTCATTATTTTTATATTTTTCCGAGTATTTATTATAAATGCAATATTTTCTTCTTGCTCTTTACGAGGTTTGTTAATCATTTGCTGTTTTATACTATACATTTTTAAATAAGATTCACTTTAAATATCCAATAATAAAATATGTATAAATAGGTAAATACTAAATAGATGGATGAGATATTGAGATGTATATAACTGAGCGTTGTAGTGGCTATGGAAAGATTCTGGCCCATTGGTCGTCCTTGCTTCTGTTGAAGATTCAGGTGCCCATAAAATCGGTAGAAAAGCGGCATCAGATAATATTTAATTGCAACCTAATCGTCCTAATGTAGGACTACGTTTTTGTGCTAAAATGTTAAAAGAACTTGATTTTTGTTATAATTTTTTTTTCGTATTAATAAATTACTTTGATATATTATTTTTATTTTATTTTTTATTTTTTTCGTACCTATTACGTTATTAATTATTATTACCGTCGTCGTTGTGAGTATATTTTAGTTCTTTATTTTTATAGACATACCATTCCTTTTTTTAACGTGTAATTACTATGATGTATTATAAGATTTTTTTACTATACGCATCACGTTATTAATTATTATTGATGTTGGTAAATTTTTTGAATTTATATTTATTTGCGTTTGCTCAAAGAAAAAATGTAAAAGATACGCAATCGTGTTGTATTTTCTTAAAGATAAATAAAAAGATAAAAAGGGTGGAAACGTGTTGTGTTTTTTCACGTAAAAAGGTGAATGAGTGTAAAAAAAAAAAAAAAAAAAACTACAAAAAAGTGCGTAATCGTGTTACGCCCGTCGACACAGTTCGTAGTATCGGTAACGCTTAAGTTGTAATACGCGTATTGACGGCCCAGCCACCGATTGGCGTTGACACAGAATGTATAATATCTATTTAGTATTATTTTGTACAGGAGTACTTTCCAGTTTCCAATGATTATTGCCTCTTAACGCTCGGTTTGTGTGTACGTCTGTCGTCTGTCATAATTGACCTGGTGCGCAACATCTCTGACCATGTTATCGATGTACAATGTTTCAAAATACGTGCGCACATCTACTCCGATGTCATACACACTATATAGCCGGCCAGTTCGTAGTATAAAATCGATGACAGGTTTTTGAAATAACATTGTAAGACTTTGACAATGTTGGGTGTGGCGTGGTAACTGGTAATGGTGAACACGGCAGCTATTAATCATCTAGTTGTACAATAAATATTCATATAAACAATAAGACTCGAGTGTTTGAATGTCGATCACTCGAACACAGTATTGTAAAACAGATGACAATAGTGATGAAAATATGAAATTATACATTTTTTACAACAATAAATCAACTCTTCGTAATTTGCATTAGTGTCAATTAGTAATATTATGCAGATAAATAAACGAAAGAGGTTAATATAACGAACAGGAACCCTAAGACTAATGGGTTTTATAGGTGGTTTGTATCGACTATATCCTAAACTCTTGAAATATAATAATTGAATTATTAAATTATTGGTAGAGTTAATTGAAAACGAATTCTTCAATTTTCATAAAAATTGACCATGAAAATTCGATGTTTAAATTTTGGATGCCTCAAGAATTTCAATCTAAATGTTTGATTATTTTAATCGCACTATAGTGATCACTTTACTTCAAGGTACGGTTTCCTTGCAGCGTCAAAGAGTGGAACAGCACGGCGTCTGGACGCCGCAGGGAAACCGTACCTTCAGGCGCACGTTTACACATCCTGCACTCGTGCACGCAGAATTGTTTATACTAAACTCCTTAAAACGGTTAGCTTATATTATGCCTAATATAATTTGATATTTCTTTTAATCTGATATTTTATGTTTATCAAAATATTATCAAAATGTTCGTTTTCATTTATTTGTGTATCTCATTAAATTATAATGTTAGTGTGTGGATTCTAGGTTAGGTAAAATATTCGGAAAATGTATTGAGAAGGAAAATAATGTAACAGGAATTCATGAAGTGGTCGCATTTTTAACCGCCGCCTACGACGACACAGAAACCGACGAACGAGTAGCGACTGACCGTACAATTTTCGTGCCCCTGGTACTCTGAAGTAGTCCGGACGCTCGTGTCACACACCCGCATGACCGGTTATTATTGTAGTCGGCATCATCCACAGCGACACAGTATATCGGAGTAAAACGACATTAATTTTAAATAAAATTTGTCTGCAAAATATCGTATATTTTTAAGTGTAAAGTAGACAGGTTGTAATGAAAATATAAGCTAATACGACATAAAAATCAGTTAGGTATATTGCAGATAAACTTTAGAACCGGTACACAGCCATTGCATATAATTGTTTTTTTTACTAATATTGTCGGTGTACCATATTTGCTTGCGTCTAAAATATTACCTACTATAATACTTTAATATTATATACTATTCATGTGCCAGGGGTGGTGAACCTTTATGTAGTAATTTGTTAACATTTCACAGTCAGTCTTAAGAAAAATGTCTGTTAACGTGTTTTCTCGGTATGATGAGGTTTTATTGGCTTTAAAAACATTCACTGACATTTTTTAATGTCATGCTTGTATCGTATTTTTTACACGTGTTTTATTCAAACGCAATTACAATTAATTTCATCCGTCATCAATCAATGTATTATTCCTCCGATATAATTTGATAGAATTCATTGGTCGAAGAAAATACATTTTCACAACTGTATGTTAACGCGAATATCGAGTATAAGGAGAATTAATTTTTTTAAATTCAAGTACCTAGGTATCAAACTTGGAATAATAAAATAAAAATATTTTTAGGTGCTGTTAAAATAAGGTTAACTTTAACACGCGTATGCCACCTCTACTATATTCATACGAATCCAAACTATAAACTGCCATACTGCCATAACGCCGTGATGCAGCTGTGTTATCGTTCGAGTCATGTGCAATATATAATGTTGTTTATACAGAGTGATTCTTTATACAGTGTGATTCTTTTATCAGGCAACATGCATTATTTCAGAATCTATTATTATTTATTGCTTTGAAAAATATTTTTTTTTGTATAATTTCCAGTTTAAATAAAACAAATTAGTAATAAATATAAAAAAATATAATTTTTTACTCTTTTGAACAAACATTTCTAATTTTATTTTATGAAGCAGAATATTTTTCGAAGTATTTTCAAACACAAAAATCGTAATCTGGACTAGTAGTTTGTGAATGATATAAGTTTAGATGATTGAAGTAGAGTAGTACAAGGACGTCCGGAGTGGGGGACCAAAGGGGCCATTGCCCCTACTGAGAATTTTTAAAACTATTATAAATTAAATGGCACGCATATTAATTATAACATAATTTTATTGAGATTCATTTACGGAGTATGACATAATGTTGTTTATTTTCTATGTAGGTTATGCTATTTTAGAATGAAGACACTAGAAATATATTAAAATTTAAAATAATTTTTTGATTTGATTTTAGAATTTTGATCTTGCCCCGAGTGGAATTTTATCCTGCGGGCGCACTTGGAGTGGTTCTTAGGTACAAGCCCTGCACTATAGAGTAGGTACTCTGCAAAATGCGTTGATCTATTACTCAGATCGTCAAACATGAAATCAAAATGTTGGCTTGTTATTTAATGTAAATTAATAATATATAATAGGTTAACACACATTACACACTTTTAAGAGAAGTATAATAGTTTACTTACATTTTTAAGATAATGTTATATTACCATCGCTGTCAGATCATATTCGTAAAATATAGTCGGACGAAGAATTAACGATAATTATTAATTATTGTAATAGTGCCTAAATAATATATATACATGTATATTATATTGTAATTTGGTCTATACGGATATTATATATTTAGCCAGGAGTTTAGCGATAAGAGAGTCGTTAGACGCGCAAATTAATGATTAATGAAAAATATATGAGAATCAAGAACAGGGAAAAAAAGGTTTTCAGTTAACCTACCTTAACCTAAGATAAGGTATTTAAATAAAAACGCGTAATAAAACGTGTAGAATATAATAATGCACAATAATAATAATTTAAATTTTGTACATGATAATTTTGTATTCAAATAATACATTAATAACCTATACACGCGAGACGCGAATATGCCTTCATTTTGCTGTTCGACATTGTACCCGTGTAACTATATACAACTATATCATAATAATAATAGTATTATCATGTCTAAGAAACGAGAGTATGAAAAGGACCACAGAGAATTCAAATTAGACTGGGGAGAAGAGTTCTTTTTCATGGGGATTTCTCTAAATACACATAATCCAGACATAAAAAAATGAACTCACGACAAATACTTGCGGTTAAACAAGATATTAATCAATAATTAAAAATATGTCAAAGTTTAAAAAATAACTACATATTTAAATATTATATTAAAAACATAATATTTTATAAAATCAAAAACGCTTTATGTTTTCTGTACATTTTTTATAGAAATTGTAATTAAATAAATATTATATTTCTTCAATTATATATTTTTATATTCGTTTAATATATATATATAAAAAAAAAAAAATTCATTAGTAAAAATGTTTTGCTTCTTACGATAAGACACGAGCCGCAGTTCAGGATACGCATAATGCATTTGAAAAAAACGATAAAACAAGGTTCGAAATGTCAAATTAAAGTAGTCAGTACGCAATATATATAAATTATATAAAAAATATATAATATTATATACCTATTATATTTTACAGAATATAGATATAGATGCTCTCTCGTATGTGTTTTGTGTGCTTCAAACTGCAATAAAAGTTACGTTTTACAGAATTCGAGGTTTTTTATCAAACAAAGAAACTGTCTTACATGTTTGATATAATGGATTTTATTCGACCTATGAAGAATACATAATATTATAATGTAATTATTTTACGATATTAAGCAAATGTAATTTAATGTTACGACAATTACCTGTGTAGGTATTTGTCTCTACCAATGACTATAGCTTGACCAGACCACAACAGTCTGTCCAGGACAAAAATATTCTATGCATCTACAATTTTTAATTCTACGGCGTAGTTTGACGATTCCGAAACGGTTTTCCTACGGAGTTGTTATTATATGGTTAAATCCAAAAACCACACACTTAAGATAAAATACGGGACAAATTCACACATGTAAAGTCTAAGTTAAAAACGCACTCTTTTGTAAGGTTGTTTTATACAAAAACTTATAATTTTATAGAATTTTAAGTATAAAATATTTAATTGGCATAATATTATATTGTTATAAGTCTATTTTAATGGAAAATACAGACGGGGTCAAATCTCTTTAAACGCGTAGAACTGGGTTATTAACTGGTATCGTGCGATTTTAAATTAATGTGTATGGTCGAGATTGTTATTTTATATGGAAATTAGTTGCATACTCGCGTTATTTCGATCCATAGGAAATCCAAAAAAGTTCGTTCCACACTTCAATTTGCCCACAGTTAATACTTTTATTTTTATTCAGAATATGTGTATTTAAATACATGGTGTCATTTATATTTGAAGTACGCTTACAAGTACTTTCTTTCAATAGTATTTGAATACAAAATGTATAAATCATCTTAATAATATTTAAAATACTTTACATATTGTACTTTTCTATTTATTTCAAAACTGTATGTGTTAATTACAAACGACAAACATATTAAATATTAAAACATTTTATTATAAATGTTTTAGTTAAATTTAGTTTAAAGGTATTTACTTACTTTAAAAGCTTCACAAATTCCAAATGTCATATATTCACATACGTATATTAATAATATAAATATAGATATTAACTAAACACATCAATTTATTTAAATTTGACCTAAGTAGATATAAATTATAGCTATTTTAATTATTATTGGTGTAATCTTATTATAAATTCTTAGAACCATTATAAAATATTATTTTAAAAATAAAATTTAAGATACAAAAATATGGATTATTAAAAAACAATGGCAAAATGAAAAAAAAATATTTTGAATAAAAATACAAACAAAAAGTATTTTTGAAATTATTTTAAAATAATTTGAAATGCCAAAGTGTATTTGAATACCTACTAAACAATACCTACTTCATATAGATGTTAAGATTATATATTATATCTAATCAAATCTATCTTTGATTATTTTTTATTTTCTTATACCTACAAAAACAATAACTTGTGCAAAACAAAATATATTTTTACAAAATCAATGTTTTATATATTAGAAATAACTCAACGTAACTATAAAATTAGATAATTAATTATAGTAACCACATTTCATAGAAAAAATTACCATGTCAAATATAAAGTGTTTTTTTTAATAATTTGTTAGGTAACTTAATTAATAGAAAGTATAACTTAATTTAAATTTTTTAACTCGTTAATATTCGTCCTTTCTATAGAAAGATATGAAAATACTAATACAATTGAATTCGGAAACTTATTTTATTACCAACAATATGACTAAAATAAATACCAATAACTAATAGGCTACAATAAGTGTAAGATTTTCACAGATCTCGTATAAGGTATAATGATTAATCATCCATTGTTATTATTGATTAACGTCAATTATAAGGCACAATCTTTAAAAGTTGTATTATCATTAGGAAATACTTTCAAGTGTGACAATAAAAGCAAATAAAAAACAAAAATATTGTGGTACGTTCTCTTGTTCATCCAAAAAATGGTTCAATATAACTACGTATATAGTATGAATTTTAATCTCTAATTATATCCTATGTCCTTACGTCAAGTTTCATCATTTAAATAAGATTTTATTTTTTTTACAAATGTTTAAATCTTTGTATAATTTTGTAACAGATGCATATCTTATTATATACAATTTGGATTACAAACAAAATTAATTTAAATTCAAAGACACGTTCTAGTGCTCATATACATTCAGCGATTAACTATGAATATATATATAAATAACTACGATTTTGGTTTCTTATCATAATGCATTAAAATTTAGTGTTTAAATTTGTATTTTATGTTAAGAAAAAAATGAAAAAAAGAAAAACCTTATAAATGCATTAAAATCTCATAAATTCAGCATAGAATACAATATGCAAGCATATTAAGAAATTATTTTTTTTTTAAATATAAAAATTGAACAAGTGATCAATTTATGATAATATTTATCTATGAAGTACGACGTGCATCCAAAACGTTATAAATCTAAAAGATAAACATTAAAAAAACAGTTCTTAAATATAAGTATTAAGTTTAAATTGTCGGAAATTATTAGAAATATTTTTAAAAGAAACAAAAAATTAAAAACGTCATAAAAGGCAATAAAAAATTGAATTAATCAAAAATTGGTAAAATAAAAGTTTCAAGACTGAATTCATTATGATCTAAATCAAACTTTTTCAAACAAAAAAGGAGCTATTTTTTACTGTAGTAAGTTAAAAATAATGTATTTTTTTACAAAGTCACAGTCTTAATAAGCATAATTTAAATATTTTATAATTATGGAAATGCGATCAGGACATCGTCGGTGCACAGACTCACAGCGAGCTTGGGTTAGATTTTTGGATTCTTACCTGTTGATTACCAACATAGATTAATTTATAAATTTATAATAGTATAAATATTAGGTACCTAAAACACAAGTATAACGATTATCGGTCTCACACCTAATATGTAAGTCTGACACAATGTTTAGTACCATGATAAAATATCATATTGATTGTTATTATGTATAATATAATATTATTTTATCATTTTGGAAAGGTCAACCTAGGTCGAGTGTAGAAATCCAGTCGATTTCTTGTTGCTTATTACGCGATTCCGATAGTCGTCATTCGATACCCCCCACCGAACATTCTATCCGTTCTTCTTTTTGAACTTGATCGGATTAGCTTAACATTATAAAATTTAAAATCGACATCGCCTGTTTACTTTTCAGTCACGTTCACAGTTCACGTGCTTCTATTCTGCCAATCCGATCGTCATCTTTGCATTTTGATTTTTCCGTCAAAAATACACAGCAGCCAACCAAGTTACTTGCTACTCATCACATCACAACAAATCATCACGTTGTCGTTGATATCTCGTATTTGTATTGCACTTAACACGCGTTTGAATAAATCATGAATTCTGTCGACCAAGTTCGCTATGATATGAAGCAAATTTTTGAGTTGTGGCCATCCGACATTCAACGAATTACAAAGTGAGATGCAATTTTTTTATACGGATCGTACTATGGTTATTTGAATTTTGCTAGTTTAAATCATAAAATCCATTAGGGAAACACGTCGATCAATGTCCATAATAATATAATACAATTTAGTGGCGGATTTTGTCAATAGCCTAAAAACAATTTTTGAAATAGCCGTTTTTTTTATTTATATTATATAGATATGATTTTAAAAACTAAATAAATAACTATACTATACCTATAGTAGTCGGAAAGTTGAAACTTTATTCATATATTTTACTCACATATTAATTTAATATATAATTTATAGTTAATTTACTAAAAATATAAATAATATAAGTACTCCTATTCGAGCATATTAAAAACATTTCTGGATCCACGCTGATTACATTGTCGATCGACTGTTGCAGGTGCAGAATTTTGTTAAACAGCGTCATTTCAACATGGTCGACCAATATGGTAGAAATGTTGAAAGCAATCGTCGAATTCCGTAAGTAATTTACGTCTATACATAATATTATTTTTTATGTGTTAATAAAATATCCGAATTAATACAATCATTATTTGATGAAACACCACTATTTTATTCATTTGATTTCAGTTGCTAAGAATAATGTCACCTTGTTCGTATCCCGACAGATGTTTTCCGATTTATGTATGAAAGTCTTACCATGGTTGCCTAATGAACAGTCGAAACTGTTGGCTCATTTTATGAGAGATAAAGTGAGAAGAAGACTGCTATTATACATTTATATGAGTTACAAATAAAATTATTTATCCTTTGATTTTTCGTTAGATGCAACCCAGAGAAGTTGATTTTGAATACCACATGTCCATTGTCTGTCACCATTTATCGTACATTTACGAGAAAGAGGGAAATTGGAAGGAAGCAGCATATTTGCTCGCCAGCATCCCAGTGGAATCGTATTACAGGTGACTATATTTTTTTTTTTTTTTTTTTTATTGTTTTATCTTAGTAGGTATATTTATTGTTATGACATATATTACAATTTTTAAATGTTTTAAAAGATTTTCTATTGATTATGAATTGGATTTATACATGAAAATTGCACGCCTGTTCATGGAAGCTGGTGATCCGTGGATGGCAGAGCCTTTCGTAAAAAAAGCTTCATTGACGCAAGTATGGCTTATATTCGATAAAAATATAACTAAAGATTAATAACTAATATTTGGAATCTATTTAGTAATATGACGTCTGTCAATTAAAACTTATTTTTTTTAAATAAAAATTATATTTTCATACTAAGTGATGGAATTATGTTTTAAAGATAATAGTTAAAACTATAAATTAAGATTATAATAACATTTCATTTTTATTATTACTTTATGATATATGATGTAGGTAGTACTTTACTGAATAATATGTTATATTATCATATCTTATATCTACACATGCAACATGTTTCATTACTGGAACGCAAAAGGAAGATGACCTAAACAAATAATAATATATTAAATTATTTTTTTTCAGAATCTAACATCAAACAAAGGTCTTCATTTGAGTTTTAAAGTCTGTTTGGCACGAATGATGGATTTTCGTTTTAAATTTATCGAGGCTGCACAGCAATATTATGAACTATCGCACTGTTTATTATTTAAAGAGAATGAACGTTTGACATCATTGAAGAATACGATTGTCTGTACAATTTTATCAGTAACTGGTAAAGTATAAATAAATAATTTTGATAGAACCTATAATCTGTTACTAATGTTATTAAAAATCATATATACCTACGTATTATAATGACTTTATATGACTTTATGAGATAACTTAAAATATATTAATAAGTTATTCAATTTATTCAATTTATTCTTGCTTTTCTTTTATTGGGACAGTCTTAGCAGTTTTTTGGGCTAGTGATATTATTTATATTATTTATTTCATTTTTTTTTAAATAAAATCATATAAATAATTTTTTTGTAAAAAATAGTTTATTTATTTAAATATATAAAACACTTACGTCCATAGTTAAATAAGTTGCCGTATTATAATAAGTTTTGGTAGTAATTTTATAAAAAAATAATATAAATAAAAATAAATAAAGAAATGAAATGCAAAATTTTAATTCATTAAATACAAAAAAGGATATTAATAACAAAAAAAAAAACTAGGAAATAGTATTGAAAATTGATAGAAACAGGGTCATTGAGTTCATAATTAGTTGATCGGAAAGGAATAGAAAACGTTCTAGTTGGACAGGTTACCCGAAGTGGAATATTAAAGTGAAATTTTCATAATAATAAAAAATCAATTTCATTGGAGAGAAGTTTCTGCAGAAAAACAGTATTAGCCGAAAGTCGGAAGTTTGCTAAACTAACAAATTGAGTATATGAAGACGGCCTTTGTATACTTAATTTGTTGAGTATGATCCATGGTCATACTCATGAGGTGAATGTTCAATTCGGATACCTATGTTTTAGTATCTAGAGCAGTAGATCACCACTAGTTGTACATTTTTTTTTTCATTGAATGTCTGTGGGTAAAATGTATGTGGCTTATTCTTAGATAATTTATTACTAATTCATTCTTCTGTTGTACATAATGGTATATATAACCAAATTTTTATAATATTTTTCATACATCTTAATTTATTTTATTATATATTATTATCCATTTATTTTTAAATTGATCATAAATGTATTTATTTATGCTTTTATTTTATTTTATAATCCATTTACATTTTAAATGTTTATTGCTGTATCTTTAACAAGCCAACCACTCTTTCATTTTGATGAAATTTCTTTTTTCGAAATCAAGAGTCAACTTCAAGGTTGTAACTGAAAAAAAATTTCGGAGGCAACTTGTAATATTCTTTTGTTTATACATACATGTTAATGAATGTTTCATGGTATAGAAATAATAATTTCTATATAAATAATAATTATTATAAATATTTAAATGAATTTTTATTTAGTTGATGTTCACTCATTTTTAATTTATTTAAAAAATTTTCTTTATAACAGTAGTATTTCAACAATGATTGTAGAATATCATTTTAAATTTTATGAATGTTTTGTAATACGCATATCTCAATACTGGTTACTGTACTCTGATTTTTTAATCTATATATTTATCTATATTTTTGGTAGGTGATATTCGAATGCAATTGTTGAAATCGTTGTTCAAAGATGAAAGAAGTAAAATATTCATAAAATTATCAATCCTTGAAAAACTGAGAATGGTTCGTCTTATTAAACCATGCGAAATTGATCACATAGATACATTGTTGTTGCCACATCAGAAGATGAAAACAAGTTATGGTAATTTTTTACAATAGAATAGGTAGGTACATTAAAAACATTGTATAATTGTACATATTTGAACGTTTTGTAGGTACATCCATATTGACTGAAGCTATAGCAGAAAACAATATTCAAGCAATCAAAAAAATTTATAAAAATATAGGAATTGAGTCACTTGGTCATTTATTGAAAATGGAACCAGAAATAGCCAAGTTAATAGTAGGAAGAATGATATCTGAAAAACGCATAGAAGCTTTAATTGATCATACATACGGTTTTATAAGATTTAAAAGTAAGTTACATCTTTATAATATTTGATGTTTTATAATTTGTTAAAATGATTTTATTTCGTATAGGTATAGCCACAATGCCAAACGAATTAGAATATTCTCATATGAAATTCGAACCTGTAAACATTCATTTAAATCGTATGAGTGAACTTATTCCAGCAGACGAATCAAAACAGAATACTAAGAATGGTCATACAGATAAATAATTGCAGAGCTTGAAATTAAATATTATTTTTCCTTTTACGACTTTAGTTTTAATTTACTTTTTAAAATGCTTTGACATTTTTATGATTTCAATATTGTTATAGATATTATTTTCAATTTTTTAAAATTTGGTTTGATATAATGATATAAATATATAATGACATATTTCTGAAAACATTTAAACAATTTTAATTTTGATTTAAAATTATTTTACATATAACATATTATTATGGGAAAATATAATTTTTTTTAATATTATTTACTTATTGTAAGACATTTTTATACATATTAATTATTATACAGAATGTCCGGTGTATCACATTTGTTATACATAATTCTAATTTCCAATGTAAAGATGTCAGAACTTAGTGATACACTCCATACGTATAACTATTACTCGCTTTGCACTTTTGCAGTATGATACAAAATTTCTATATATATATACGGAATACAATGACAAGAACAATAATGGAAAAAAATATTTTTCCAAGCATTTTAATCGTGTGTAAAAATAAAATTTCTAGGCTCAAAACGATTTTGAACGAGTGGAATATTATTTTTCGTTCCAATAATCAATATATCAATTCTAAGAAAACTAATTACGCGCTATGAAGTACCTATTTCTTTAGTTATTACTAGGTATAAACTTATTAATCTTTTTACCAATGATTATTATTATAATATTTATATTATATTTATATTTTATATATCTGTTTGCGTTGATTAATGTTGAATTTAAAATTTTTAAAATTTTTTATTGATCTATTTATAATACGGTTATTATTTTGAAATAAATTATCGAATTAAACTTTCCCAATATCGTTATAATTTTTGAATATTATAAATAAACATTTTCAATTTCAATATTTATATTGAATAAAATTAAACATTTTCGATTTTGTTTAACTTTATTTTTAAAAGATTTTTAAAAATATTTTAAATCGATTTTGAACTTGATTTTAAGCCTTATTATTTTCTATTGCAATTAGCGTTCAATTAAGAACATTTGTCACTTATTTATATATTATAACTATACACATAAATAGTTAAATATTTATATCAGTAGCGTGTGGTGGTATTTAAAGCTCATATATTATTGTATTTCATAATATTATCTAAATAAAAAAATTATTTATTTTTTTTTTAGCTTATTAATATTCTATACTACAGATAATGAAGTAAACTATATCTTAAAAAATACTTATATTACAACACGATATATTTTCATTTGATATTATTAATTAAATAATTAAAAAAAAAATTTTTTCCCCCTCTTTTAAGTGGTGTTAACTTTACTTGTCCTTATCGTATGTTATTGATGTGTGTTTATAATATATATTTTTTTATTATCTAATATTATATTTTGAGTTTATATCTATCTTTTTGCGTGTTATTTAATATTGTAAAACATAAATATATTAAGTTTTAACAAAATATGTTTACAATATTAAAGATATAAATAATTATTAATATAAATATTTTCAGTTATTTTTATTAGTCTTGCTTTAACTATTGTTGCTTACTTTAACCCGTCTCTGATCTTTATTTATTTACCTATAATCAACACTTTGTATTTTATACATTATCAATGTTCCTGTGACTTTAGCAACCAATTTTCAACGTATAATTTTTTAATTCTTAATTATATTTGGTACTATTAACACGTTTTTACAGCCTAATGTTACATATTATGTGTGACATCGGTAACTCATTAGATTAACTCATCACATGCATAATTGCAATAGTGGATTAGTTGATTTAATATTTTGTTAATAAATACAGTTATTATCAGAATTTTTACAAGACTATTTTTACATACTATCATAAAAAAAATAAAAATGCTACCTTTGAAGTGAGTGTTAATTTTTATTGAACTATTTTAAAGGTTTCAGAGTACTTTGAAAGTATAGAAAGTTGTTTATAATCAATTGCTTGACAAGTTAATAATGGTGCATTGAAAAAAAATATATGTAGGTACTTAATAAAAATAAAATAATATTCATTATGCTAAATTAATATCTTATTATGTGGATGTCGTAGGCTTTTTTATTTATGTGTGTATTATTGCCTTTTTTTTTCTTGGTATTTATAAGCACTTATACATCAAGTAATGCACGCTGTAAATAATATAATTATATAGATAATAAAGATAGACAAATTGGAAAGTTATCATTCATATTAACCATCGGAACAATAATTTTAAAAAAAAATAAGGCGTGTGCAATATTATGCTCCAGCGTACCGGAAAATGTTAGGTTCATCAATTTTTCGAATAAAATACGGTCGGATTTATTATTATAATATATTTTCAACTAAAATATTTCCTAAGTATCAATTTATTTTTGGATACTATAATATATTTTGTACATTATGTAATATTTATACATGTCAATATGGACAGGATTTATGACAATAGTAAATTTCAATTTAAATAAAAATAATACACAAACAGTGTCATATTATATGTTTATTAATAATATTAGATCAAAAGAAAAAACTTGGAAATAAAAGATATGAAAATACTTAATAATACTTTTTTTTTATAATTACTATTTAAGAATTGGTATACGTGGAATGACATTTGTGATTTAAAATTTAAATATAATAAAATGTGTACCATTGTCCATTTTGTGGTAATATTTTTAAATTTTGGTTGTTACAACTACGGTTATTACATCATATGACCTATTTTTCATACTCCCCTGATGTCATTATGAACGATTAATATTGTACAACTGTCCACAGTGGTCGAAATGGCTCGAAATAAGTGGAGGTATGTCTTACAATTCAGATTTCCTCATTTCATCATAAAATTCTTCATATTTAAATTTAGCAATTAATCGACTCACACATGGATATACTATATACCATACACGTCTATTTATCAATATTATCAACAAAACATTGATAGATCATTTTAAACACTAATTAGCTTTAGTTTGAATATATTTATTTATTATTTTATATTATTGGCTCTAAACAAGGCTATAGATAATATAATAGTGAAATAACCTATACTAAACAACACAATAAACCGAGCCTAATTAATATGTTATACAACAATGAAAACCATAAAAATTAAAAATTTTCCCTTTGATAAAAAATATAATTTTATTACAATACTATAATTTAAATTTTAAATGAAATAATTTTAAAAATATAAAAATGTTAATACGTATAATGTACCTTCTTCATAAAAAAAAAAATACATCTATGGAGAGATGCGTTATTCTAGATAAAATAAGCAGAGGGATGTCGTTTCTCCGTATCCCCCCCTATTTCAAGCACTAACTGTTGAGGTACGAGTACATTCGTGTCTATTAAAATATTTTTCAGTTAATTTTTGTAAATTTATTGTTGGACATTAAATCCCTTGCCTTTTCATTATTTCTATTTCACACACTATAATGATCATTCGCCTCCTCGTGCCACGCGCAGAAGCACTGAGAATCGTCTATATAGAACTCCTTAAAAACGTACGGTAAATCAATAATATAAACTCTACAGGTTCGCCGCGCAGAAGCACTTTGAGAATTGCCTTTGTTCAACTCCTTAAAAACGTACAGTAAATCAATAATACAAATTCTACAGGTCCGCCGCGTTAATTTCGATTTCGTGTTGAACATAATATTCGAACGAGACGTTATCACTCGTTCCAAATAGCGTTATAGTTATTGGTTGAAGGCGAGTTATCCATAGTAAAAACTAAAAACCGATTTGCTCGTCAAAAATTGTCGTTATATTATTATGGGTATTACAAAAATAATATTCACGTTCGTCAGCCGACGGCGGCGGCTGCGGCGGTGGCAGTGGGATGACCTCGGATGCCAGCAATACGTATTAGCACGCGCTGTTCACGCTATCTAAATAATGGCGGCAACTGCCGGGGACCGACTTCCTCCATTTCCGCGGTTTTCAACGTTATAGTTAAAAAATACTATGCCACCGCAATCACTGTAAACGTCATAGAACCTAAAATGTTTGCACGCTTCGAACGCCGTGCGCGGCATCTACGTAAATACTATAATATTCATGCCAACTGTCGCGAGATTCGACGACTACGCTCAATATTAATAATCAGATGTAATATATTTTATATTACTCAAAATTAACATAAATAATTTGTTACGGTTACGTAAAATATTTATAAAACTAGACGACAAATAATGCAGTATGGAACCATTATACATTTTGAACGGGGCTCATTGTTCCAATGTATTGATTTCATAATGATATGATGTCGATATGACGACGTATGTTATTTTTCTGTCTGTCATCTCTTTATGGGACATTGGTTTTCAACTTTGGGGTAGTCTCTAGGAAAATAGATCCTGAATCGGATCTAATTGGTATTAATTAAGGCCTAACGACCAAAAGTAAAAATTCCCACTACTTTTCTTAATAATTAAGCAATTAAGTAAGCATTTTTACGCTAACCAGTTTACGAGAAAATAGATTTTTTTGTTTTGATATAATTCTAAAAATTTGTTTATAAAAAGTGAAAAATAATTTATTGCCAGTTCAAAATCCCACATAAATTGTTTTTATATTTGAATAAAAATTATAAAAGTACATAAGCCAATTCTTTTTATATATTTGAGTTTAAAATCTTTATGAAATTCGTCAAAATAACTAAAAGTATTTTTTAATGAAATATTTATAAAATATTCAATTTTTAAAGCTTAAGTTTGAAAAATTAATACAATTGTTATTCTTAAATATTTTACATTAAAACCAAGAATTACACAAACACAATTATTTTTTTATAGGTACCTATTTGTAGTTCAGATTTGGACGAAATTAATTAATATGTGTCTTAACGATGATAAATAATAATATTAATTATTTTGTTATAATGTATAAACAAATTCACATAAGCTTACAATTTGTATGTATATTATGAATTTAATTTACGCAATGAAATTTTCTAAATACGCAGATTAATTTTAAAATAGGTACTATTTATTTATATAGTACAAAACTATTTATAATGTCTAACCTATGGTATTTACAGTAAGATGCTATTACTACTATTAACTTGAAAATTAATAACAATAATATAATATGGCATAATTATATAAAAGTGTGAGTGTTTTTGCAAAAATAGCTCGTATATAATTTTTAAATTGTGTAATTTACAAAAATCAAAAAGAAATTTAAAAAAAAATATAAAATAAAAATTGTACCTGCATAATAATATAATATCATGTTACTATAAATAAATGAATCTAATAAAGGTATTATTTTTTATAACAATATGTTTTTAAATAATAGAATAATTACTAATATTACTCTATGTTTAACATTAGTAAAAATGTGAGTTGTAAGCAATCTAATTCAATTTTATTATACAATAGCTACGTATTAATTATTGAATTATATTCGTTAAATTGTTAGGTACCTATAACGGTTAATAATAGGTTTTAATTATAAAGTTAATGGGTTGGTGCCGGTCGTTACTTGGTCCAAAACGCTTGCAATGCGTCGTAATTCGCTGAACGTTAAAGGCAGATGTAAACGAATGGGCGTACGGAATGTGTTGCACATTAACCCGGCTATAATACCTACCAATTCCGATTTGGATGGGCCAGTATTTACGCGGCGCGCAATTGAGATTAAATTTCGGAGTTATTGAAATTTTCGAAAAATGCCATCCTATATTCTTCTTAGGAATCAGGATAGGTTGAGTATTTCGATAGAAGTATACCATTTACCCGCCGTTCCTTTTAATTGCGACTCGACCGCCCTACATCAACCCGTTGAGTATACACGAGCTTGCGCCAAGATGGATTCGGTATTTTCTATATAAGTATATATAGCATATCCGTTAGATAACAGGGTCTTCAGCCCTAGTTCCGGCGAACTCGGGTAGCGAGAACCTTGTTGTGCGCTATAGTCGTACAATATTAATACCGTCTACCGATCTTTCCTGGTTTGTTATAACCCCGCGGCGACAAGTGAAAACTTTATAGCCCCACCACTAAGGTTTGTTATCTCCCTGCCATCCATAAAAATATTAAATACACGGATTTAAACATAATCAAGTTAATCATAGATACAATTTCACGAACCCTAACTCAAGAGCTACATTTTTAAATTTATTATTAAATTATTAGAATTAATTAGTATTAGATTCATAAACATCAATAATTATATCGTAATTAGATCAACGCTCTCGCGCGGCAGCTGACCGCGACGGCTGTGATACCGGTTTAAAATGCCTTAAGTTCGAATTTAGAATTTTTTTTACCAATCGTTTGTAGGCAGTTTCTATTGGTTTGTAATCTTATTTTTTTTTCATTTGTAAAAGCTTAGTTTTTTTTTTTAAATCATGCTCGGTGAATCCGCGTTGAGCCGGTCAGAATAAAAGAACAACACGAATTTTACTATTAGTACAACGTGTTCTTATTGACAATAAATAAAATTACACAATAGCTAGTTATCAAATGTCAGGTATTGACGACATAAAAAAGAAAACACAATTGATTGTGGTTTACGTGGTCTTGCGATGATAATACCTTGTCGCCGTTGGCAGTAAGACGGTTCGCGCAAGAGTCCTCGTCGGAACTAATTGTCTTCCCGTCCCGCCATGTGCCTTTGCGCTGTGAGTGGAGAGTCGACGGTGTCGACGGTTGGTAAGGAGTAGACCGGTCGCTGCGGTGCCTGTAATTTGTACCAGCGACCGCATTATATTTTTTACAATGTTTTAATCTCAAGTGTATTGTGAATGTTGTCTATTGTATGTTATAAGTAGGGAACGGATTTTAATTTTTAATACATATTTTATTGGAATGAGATATTTTAAATCTGATAAAAAATGTGTGCGATTTAGATCATTCAAATTGAAATAAACTCAAATTTACTTTACATATTTTGGTATTAATTCAAAGTTTTACACATTTGGTAAAAAAGTGCATATTTTGTATATATTTTATGTAATTTTTGATTTTTTTTATTGATTTTTGACGACGATAAATATTATCAGCTTTGTAAAAAATTTCGACGATCTCCAAATAGGTACTGTATTATCTAAATGGCATTACGTACTAACTTCTAGCAGGCCGCTATTGCTTTGTTCCAGACTAATACTTGTTTTAAATATCTAAATCATTTTATTACTTTTACTTAATAGTTATATATATATATATATGATACTAATACATTTTTTTAAATAAAATATTTTTTTTGTAATTTTAATACTAATATATTTTTTTGATGTTTACATATTTCGGATTTTTTATTCCATATTTTAAGAAAAATTTGTACATTTATTGATTTTTTATTATAATAAAATCCGTTCCCTAATAATCAGTAATTACCGAAAAGTTTCATACGTATTTTATTCTGAAAAATGGAAAATATGGGTACCTACGTTATGTAATATTTGTCTAACATTTACATTATTCAATATTCATTATGATTTTTCATTTTACATTTATAAATAAATTTAGATAGTAATTATGTACATTATATATTATACGTATTACGCATTAACACGCATATACACTGGTGTTCATTTACTTTGCATACAGTCTTAACTTAAATATTTTTTTCAAAAAAATTGGTAAAATTTCATTTTTTTTTACATTTTTATTTAGTTTCTTTTTCTTAGTCAGATCCATTATTTTCAATTATCGATTACAACGGTATTATTGAAACATTCGCTTCACAAAAATCGAGAAAAAAAACTTTTTAATATTTATAATGACTATTGATTTGTTTATATTGTATTAATGAGGTCTTGCAAAAAAAAAAAATATTAATTAATTAACTTGACAACTTGTTATTTAAGTAGCTTATGTTTGTTTAATATCTTATATAGTATATTAGTAGGACTAATACATTTCATTTAATTATTCGCTTTATTTGATTACGTATGTATAAGAAAATAATATTGTAAAATGTATATTATATTTTTTTAGTTTTTAAGGTTGATTTCATTGTTTAACTTTTTACATAACATAAATAAAATATAACAACTAATTACCACTATAAAATCCTTATAAATAATTTAATTTTGTAAAAGAGTTAATTCATAGCTCATAATTTTATCAATTTTCGTAGAGTACCCTAAACGCCATTCTTATAAAAGGGCCTCACGATATATGATTTCGCACAGGGCCTCGCAAAAGCTATCGCCGGCCCTGATTTTAGTGATTTCTGATTTTTTCATTGTTTTTTGACGACGTTTAACATTATCCTCTTCATTTAATACAACAAGATAAGTAATTTTTGACGACCATCAAATTAATATTCTACGTTATTTAAATGGCATTTACTTATTTCCGTTTATACATAGTTCTTATTTCCGACATACCGCTTTATGACTAATTCAATTATCGCACAAGTATGTATAAAATTGCCGGACGATAAAAATATAAAATAAGAAAGTGGTACTCGAAAATCGTTTTTGGTAATATTCGTCACTAATTACTAGTCACATTTACCTAATCACATGTACGTTAAATTTATATTTTTTTAAATCCCAAAGCTGTGAAATCAAATTGAAGGTGAATTATTATTTAAAAGAGTTTCTTACATAATTTGTATTAATTTATTTAATATTTAATTTATAAAATATTTTTTTTGTTTAAATTTTTATATTAATATATTTCTTCATATTTACATATTTTGGAATTTTTATTCCATATTTAAGAAAAATTGGATATATATTTACATGTACATACATTAAATTTTTGTTACAATAAAATCCGTTCTCTAGTTAATCAAACTATAAATATATTCTCTAAAATGTTTTTACTTAGTAATTTTACCGTAAGACTACTCAAAAACCTATAATAAATTATTTTGCGTTATTACGTTTTTTTCTATACTCTTATGTGCGTGTGGACTAGAGAGAGAGAGAGTGAGCGAGTAAGAAAGAAAAGAAACATATAGTGCGTTGAATCCTCTCGACGCAGCAGAGCAGTCCAGTTGTGGTATAGAGTGGGGACAAGAGATACTTAGGACGTCCAATTTAGCCTCTGGAACCACCAGGGTCTCATGGTCAAATGACACTGTTCCAGGTGAGCCGCCTAATACACGACGGTAGATATAACGGTAGGCGGTAATGATATTGTGGTTTGCACACTGTTTCAGTAGCAATAGTTTTTTTGAATAATTACATTTTATCTTACGCGTAGTCGCGTAAACAAGCAAAACTTTAGTGGCCAAGGGAGCACATCAAATTCTTAAATCAAGTGACCTTTATATAATATAAAAAATAAGTAACAATGTTACAAGTGATCCTTCATCAATCATCATTAATATTTCTGAATTATTATTATTTCAAACTTAAGTCTGTGTTTTTTTTATAACTTTCATTAGTTTCATTATATAACTTATATTTTTTATATTATAATGTCAATTTGGAACAATATTATATTATCTATAAAAAAATAATTTTTTGTAACACGAATAAAAATACTCGTTGGTATATGAATTTGTACTTTGAATTATAGTTTCAGAATTCAGAATTTGAAATTCAAAATCCATAACTGTGAAGGACAACACACACCATCATCATAAATATGAATATTTAAAATATTAGAAGTTAGTATATGTTACAAAGGCGTTTGTCTATTTAAAAAGATGGAGAAATTGAAGCTTTTAATTATAATTTTTTTGTAATACAATAATATTATTAAAATTGTCTATAATATATAATTAATGCATATTTAGTATACATATTATACACCGCCACACAGGTATACTATATTAATTAAAAGGTAAATGATTACGTTTGAATATACGTTTATATTAAATGTATTTTATTTTGCTGTCTTTATATATGTGGTTAAAAATTGCCTTTTCTATATCAATAAACTCTGAAAATAAAATAAAATCGTTTGTATTAATGCGTAATAATATTTTACCTAAATTAAAACATGCACTTAATTTCCCAATAAATAATATATCTATTTAACAAGAAATTGAAACCAATGCTGCTAATTGTTGTAGACAATATTG